>NC_091119.1:61831779-62134002 GCF_040183065.1 Periplaneta americana | reverse complement strand
TCACCGAACTTGTCAAGAAAAGGACGAGCTTTCTCTGCGCAGTTTTCATTTGTTTAAGACACAATCAACCCTCTCTGTCGTATCATTTATATTGTATTTCTTTCCACATTTTATTATCCTCCATCTGCAGCATATATCAGAGATGTTATGAATAAACACACAAATATTTTACGTTTCATGCATTTGTTATTTCTTTCACTGGAGGGTGTTGTTATAGCGTAGAAAAAATTCAAAGAAAAAAAAATAGCCTTGTGGAATGACAAAAACGCTGAGAAAATAACCTCCCAAAATAAGCCTCTGTGCATTGATAAGCATATATTTTTCACCAAGAAGTATACAATGTCAGTATTTAACATTGAAAACAATTTGGACCACAAAACACAGGAAAACAATTTGGACCACAAAAAAACAGAAAAAAAAAACTCTTCTTTTGACAATGGAAATCGCATTGTGTATTCACTCACAGATTCAAAGCTATAGATCTCACAATTTTTCAAGTAATTTCCAAAAAATCCGCTCACGACACTGCAAAAGCGCAGTGAACAAAATCTATGTATAGTACATCTTCTGCCATTTATACTATATCATCAAAGTTACATTTGTCGCTGGTATAATTTAAAAATAATTAATATCACGGAATTAGCCAAGTTTGCCCTACAACAGGCGCTAAACGAAGACATTTTAAAATATTTACAAAGAGAAATATTATGACTTCTCAAACTCAATAGTAATATCACAGTATAGTATATACAGTCACGAAGCTCAATAGGTAGTTGACATGCATCCATAGATAGTTGCTAACCACTAGGATCGCTACTATCGCCTCATTACAGACAATGCGAAATAGTACCTGCACAGTCTATTGTTCCTAGCAACCTCAACAACTCAAGCTTCGTGACTGTATATACTAGACTGTGGTACTATGTAAGCCCATATTACTAATTAGGAAAAGTAAAGAGAGAGAAGTGTAACACTAAAAATTAATTAGTCTTATATAACTTTTAAACAATTCCATTGTGGCTCAGGCACTGCTCTCAGTAGGTCAAACTTTTCTGGCATGACTTCGTAGCTTTTCCAAAATTATTTCAAAATAATCACAGAAAAAATATTCTCAAATCATATTTAAGACTGTTCAACTTTTGCTCTATCCAACAATAAGATAGACATGACATTTTTCTTTATTCTTTGGCCAGTCTGATAATCAATGTGGCGGCCATCAGTCTTCTTTTATTAAGATTTTGGCGATTTTGTCTGTTTTCATGATCTATTTGTGACCTTCACAATTACGCTCGCTCTGCGAGTTCCTAAGCCAATCCTTCAGTACAAAATAAAAATGGCAGAAATCTGTACATATCTTTGTATAGTAAAGACTATTATTAAATCCGTGAGAAAGAACTGAAAGTCACAGGAAGAGGACAAATACTCTTAAGGACTGGAAAGAAATCTCAACTTCTCTCGCTGGAATTATAACCCCTGAGCACCGACTCTTATAATTAATTTTTCTGTAACATTTCGTTTGTGAAACTATATTTACTATATGTTGTTTGGAATTTGAAACAGTATGACAACTTTGATCGATAAGCGCAGTGAAACGTGGGCGCGAAGGCGTTATCTATAGAGGAGATCTAGAAAGCCACATAAAATATAACTCAGGATATCCTGTGACGCGAGAAAACGTTATTGAGGATCACAGTACTAAGTTTGAGTTCTATAATTAGCACATCCCGTAGCATTCCGTTCCGTACTCTGATGGAGAATGAAGCACTGACAATCATTACGATAAGAAAAATACTCACCGTTGGCCAAACGTGGAAATTCTGTGCTGGAGAATCGAAGGCTGGAATGAATGGTTGGATGAGAAGTAAATTGTTCCTAATACTGTTGAAACAGTTTTTTTATTAAAACTCTTCTAAAACGCGACAGGACAGTGTGAAAGTTGTTTTGATGATATACTCCCATTCCCCTGTCACTGTACCACCATTCCTTCAGCAATCACAAACATAGACCCTACTACTTAGGCCTATCGTTGACGAAATAGAAATGGAGACCTATAGCATGCCAACTTCTCTTGGACCCACAGGAGATTTTTCATGAACCGTGGAGAAAGCAAATTGCGTAGGGGATGGAAGAAAATTGAAATTGAAATCAGCTGTGTCTGATTCAATATTGAGCACTTCATTCTCATATATTCGTAGATTTTAAAAGGCTATGTCATGAATGTGACACATAGTTTTTAATTTACAAATGAGGAGCAAATATTCAAAAGAGACTTTGTCCTTCAAGTAGAATTTAAGAATATGAACAAAAAAATGGATTTTATTATCTTCCCAATGTTACAATTTGTGTACTGACTACTTAATTATGAATATCAAACTGTTAAAAATGTAGTAAAACTAAGTATTCTAATCAAATTAAATTGTCATAGTAGAAATTAAATATAAAAGCTTGGACAAAGTTGATTTTGATTGAACAGGTTGGACTTTGTTGGTATTGCTCGTCACAATGCTGAATATAGTACCTTTTGATTTGAGATACACACCAAAAGTTTATTGCACTCATTGAAGTAGCTTTGAAGTAAACTTGACCTGAGTCAAAGAAGACTTACAAAAAGGAACTAACATCCAACTGTATTGACCAAATATGTCTTCATAGACCTTTTTTAAACGCGAAAACCACAATCGTCTTCTAAACAGTTACACATTGGATTTCCCTCTTCATCTGGAACATTAGAAACAGGTACATTGATCAAGAATTTTTATACCACTACAGATCTATCTTGTTGTGCCAATTCTCATCAAAGAGTTTGACTAGAATTTACCTCACATCTTCTGTCTTCTCAACTTCTATGTTTAACAGGTGTACCTTTCTTCCACTCAAAATGCTCACCTTTCTTTCTGGTCCCTTGTTTAGCGTCCCCTACAGTCACAGTGCTGTCAGATTCCTTGACAATTGAATACCTCCTCGGAATAAGGATGTAGCAAAACTATAATATTCATATTTCAGGAGAAAACAAAATAATTTCAGGAGCATATTTCATTAGACCTATATTTACTAGCAGAACCATTTCGCTAATCAAGGATACAAGTTCATTCAGGTGTTGAATACAATAATTTTTTTGTTATAAATGAATGTTTCAAAATTAGTTTTCCCACCAAAGTCTCACATTTCAATAATTTGACGTTACATCCTTTTTCAGGGGAGGTCTTCTAATAGGTTTTATTACAATTTACCTCACCATAACGCATGAGTCAGTTGTAATGGAGCTCATGCAATGCAATGCATTGTGGAACGTTGGTTTACATGGTAACCCGGCTGTGATTCCCTGAAAGCGACAGAGTCGTGTTTGATTGTATTCAGTTTATGGACGTAGTTGTTTTTGAAAAAAAAAACACTTCAAGTTTTACACTGTATTATACACGGGTCATACATTTTTTATCGGTACGAGTTTATTGAAATGTGCAGATCTTTCTAATGGGAAAACAAAGTTACATTCAAATTTTTTGTTTTGTGGACAAACTGTCTTTTAAAAGTTTGCTCCTCAAATAATTATAATAAAATTTATAATTTAATATAATGTAATTATAATATTATAATTATAATAAAAATTATAATAAAATCACAGACCATTTCCCAAATTTGAAATATTTTAAAATTGAAGCTTTTAAAAAAGAAATTTATAAAATTTTTCATGATATATAATATTAACAAATGTATTTTTTTTACCTTTTATTTCTGTCGATTATATTCATGTTTTATTGAATATCATTGAGTTCTGTCTGATTGTCAATTTATATTAAATGTGTATTTTTCTCTCTTTTCTCTCTCTCTCTCTTTTTTTTTTTTTGCTCTTGTGTTGTTATTTGTTGGTTTGTTACTTTGTTGGTTAAGTTACTCACTGTATTTAGTAAACTGTCCTTGTAAATTTTATGTTATATTATTTACTAAGACCACATATACACGTGCCTGGCTCTTACGGTAGTGGCTAGAAACATTTTTGTTTTATAAATTTAATTTGTACTCACCAGCTAGCTAGTTGAATGAATGAATGAAGAAAGGAAGAAAGGAAGGAAGGAAGGAAGAAAGAAAGACAGACAGACAGACAGACAGACAGAGAGAGAAAGAAAGAAAGATATATTTTATGCCTTTCGTATGTGGAGATGATATAACCGTTTATCATTGAATAGACACATATAAGATTAAGTCAGCCAAAATAAGAATATAAAGTTTTCTTTCCTGGATTGCACATAAAAACATTCTTTATAATCCTAAAAAGTAACTTGTCAGAATTAATTTATGAAATTTAAATAGTGAGTGTGTTTGTGCGTGAATGCGTTTGTGTGGGTGCGTGCGTGTGTACCACTTTTATTATTTCAGAAATACGGAAAAACATTATTTACTCGTAAGTTCAAAGTTTTTTAAGCCTTTAACAGCTGCCTACCATTTTACACACAACTTGTCTTAGTACCATAAAATTTACTGCAAATACACAGTAACCCAACTAACCTAGTCTTAGTGACATAAATGAAAGTACGAATAAAACTGATATACTTAGTACACAACAAGATAATTGTGAAGACAGCAGATAATGCAAAGAACGTTATGAGACACAATGTTACATTCATTTAAAAGTGTTTTCATTTTATACTTTTCTTGCTCCTACTAGATTCCAATAGTTATTTCTCATTTTATGATTCATATACAAATTCTGAACAAGGCATATTAATGAACGTCAGATCAAACTCTCTCTATATAGGCAATGGAGGCTGCTATAGCCAACGCTCTTTATACGACCTCTGCAGACTGCACTGTTTAAAAATCCTCACCCACTTCAAGCACACTCTTGTTGCCCCTTCACCTCCTAAAACGTTTGGTATTATATATTTTTAAAGACACTATAGTACTCCTGCGGTAGCTGAGTGGTCGGACCTTTAGCATGACACGCAGACGGTCCCGGTTTGATTCCCAGTCAGACCTGGAATATTCATAGTAACACTTGTGACCGACAAGATATCAGTTGAAGTTTTTCCCGTGGCTCTGCCGTTTTCCCATATTAAATTTACATCATTCCGTCAATGTCTCTATTTCGTTATCATTACATAGCATTCCCTGAACATACGAAAGCGGCTGGCCTAGGGATGATTGGGGTTGTCTGCTCGAAATCTGGGTACGCAGCGAACCTTAGTGTAGTCAGCCGGTGTGGGTTTGGGAATACGGCTAGCTTGAGGGTGAGCGCAATAGATCAAATTAGGTCGTAGTGCCTTCTCCTCCTCTAACTTAAATTTAATTCAAGACACTATAGTTCACAAACATAGCATCCAAATTGACTCTTATCTCCCAGTGTTTATTGAATTTTTTTGAAAGAAATGTGACCGTTTGCTTTTATTGATAATGATTAGAGCTTCCGTAGAAGATTGTTTTAAGAGAAATCGAAATTTTTTTGAAGAGACAAGATAGAATTTTCATAAAACTTAAAAAAAACATTCACTCTCTGCTGACTTTATAATATCGGAATCAGCTTTTCTTCTGCCCATGAGCGTATGTTTCCCATAAAGAATATTTAAATATTAAAAAATCACTCCCTGCTGATTTTATAATATCGGAATCAGCTATTCTTCTGCTCATGAGCATATGTTTCCCATAAAGAATGTTGAAATATTAAAAAATCACTCTCTGCTGATTTTATAATATCGGAATCAGCTTTTCTTCTGTCCATGAGCATATGTTTCCCATAAAGAATAGGCCTATTGAAATATTAGAACAATCACTCTCTGCTGACTTTATAATATCGAAATCAACTTTTCTTCTGTCATTGAATATATGTTTCCCTTAAACAATATTGAAATTTAATATTAAAAACTCACTCTGCTAACTTTATAATATCGGAATCAGCTTTTATTTCTGTCCACGAGCGTATGTTTCCCATAAAGAATGTTGAAATATTTAAATAAATTACATGTGGTAAAACGGGGAAATTACTTTATTGGATTCAATTATAAAAGTCCAAAAAATCGGGACAATTAGCATCCCGACTGACATTATGGCTAAACGCGAGACAACAAAGTCAAAATTTCCAGAAAATCGGGACGAGCGGCAACCCTAGTGTACCAGAAGTTGCTTGAATCCTTTCCATAAAATATTCTACACACATGCGCACCTTATACAACAATGGATTAAGCTCTTGCAAAACAATATCTGTATATTTCTTCGTAATTCAGTGGATAAGGAAACCAATCTGGCATTTTTCTTTAAAATATCTAGTCTATATTCTCATTAGTTTTATCAAGGAATCCACTAAAAATCACTGACAGATTGGATCGACCCCTGGATATGAACATGTGAACCCGGAAATTCTTGACTAAGAACTCATTACCACTGACCCAGCACGCTCGGTCGAAGGATGATTATTATCATATTACACGAGTAGCTATTTTATTTGAATTCAGCTATTTCATTTTAATTTGTGCGAAACTAGTTAATTCACTGGTAGTATGACTTTGCCTATCTATTTCATATTACAGATAATAGTGAATGACGGAATAATGGTAGGGGAAACAGAGTGCCCCAAAAAATCTTCCCTGATTTTGTGCATAATAAATTCCACTCGAACGCGTCATTTCGATTCTTATCTTAGGCTTACAAAGCCGACGCTCTAATCCAGGGATACAGAACTGGCGAGAGAGGGGTGGAAAGCATAGTGAAAGCGTTGCTTCCCCGTCCACAGTCCACCGGCGTTGAATGACGTCACTATGACTCGTACGCAATCACATAACACAAACATTGAATACAAATCCCCTCCCCTGCTAAGCCAATGACGCGGGTGGAAGGAAGGGATGAGTGACATATTACGATGAGTGACGCAACGCCACAATTGGCGCCCAGTTCTACAAGCCTGCTCTAAACCATTCACGTAATGGTGAGCTAAAACTAGGTTAAAAGCTTGTTTATTTCCTTCAAATAGGCTAGATTCCACAGGTTTTAAGCTTTTTTCTGAAGAAAACCGTACTGTATCCAGGGGAACCAGAATTGAGTTTTATACATTTTCAACTTAATAACATACAGGGTGGAAGTGAAATAACCCTGAAGATTTTCGGAGTGAATAGCTCATGTTGTATTTAACAAAAAAGTGCAATACCATATTGGTGGAAAGTTCATGGTTTTCTCAGCAAAAAATGTCCCCCCCCCCCAAATGTTTAACACCCTCTTATTCGATAATAATTGCGAGTAGGATCGTAATTTTTGTCCATATCGACAGAAAATGTAATAAATAATAATTTATCCCTCTGGCGTATTTTCAATCGCGTGGACGGTTTTCGTGTAAATTTAATTTAAAAACTACTAATTTCAATCCAACGAACGTTGCGAACAGATAGCAACATCGTAGCGAAAGAGGGAAGCTCGCGTTCAGAGACACCACCTGAGTTCGTTGACCTCTTACATCTTTATTACTAGAAGAAAGATTACTGTGTTAGGGGCGATGTTGCCGGACTGCTGAAACTTGGAACTTAATTCTCTAATTAACTGTGCATTTAATCACAAAACGTAATATAGGTTTTCTGTTACTTTAAGTGTACCCTGTCGTCCCATTCAATCTGCAGGGTTATTTCACTTCCATCCTGTATAGCTACTTCTATTTTTTTTCTGTGGAAATATCAAAGATACCTGCATGAAATTTGTCATGTAAATTTAGCATAGTATATCAATTGAATAAATATTTAACAGTACATTGGAATTGGTTAAATATTTTTATCAACAGTAATCTCACTAGAGGTTTTGATTTATCTAGAGTGGGATTTAATTGACTATTATACGATTAGAAGAAAGTATATAAAGATTAGAAGTAACGAAGTACTCCAATACAATAAAATATTAATTGACTTACGAAAATACAACTGTCTTCAAATGTATTATTGTACCATCTCAACATTACAAATATTACGCTAGATGCATGCTAGATGGCAGTAGTGAGCAATGCCTTCTCGTCGAGAAGTTCTCGATCTATTATACACGATGGCAATGTTACTAGTCAAGAAGGCTTTGTTGATTCAGTTTCATTTTTATTAAAATGCAACATTCCACTTCAATTATCCGAATCCCAGTAATAAACGTCACTTGACAGATGATTTTCAATAAATCTTAATATTAAACAATTTCTGATACGTGACTATCCATAATATCATATAGCAGAAGCTATAACATAACCTAACTAATATACACAAGTGTTAGAAAAGTTTTAATTAACGACGATGACATGAAAAATAAACATGAATAATTTTAAAAGGAATAATTATTGAATGTACAATTTTCAAATTTGAATGTGGTTGGTGGTTCAATTGATGTTATATTGGACGTGTGCGTAATAGGAGTGGAACTCGTTGATTTAGGTCTACATGGTGTATTCAACTTATTCAGGATTTCCGAATGGTGCTCTTCATTTATTTGTAAATCGGATTTCAGAAGATGCATAGGTATGATCAGTGATTTTTATTAATTCTTGTTCTTGAATGCCAATGCGAGTCATATTTGAAACTGCTGTGCATCCACTGGCGTGGTTTGTAATTTTATATAATTTTTTTTTTGTCGTCCAGACCAGCGCAGTTTGAAATGTTGGCAAACAAAGAAACAAATGCTAGGGACGCGATAAAATTAAGCAAATGCTAGGGACGCGATAAAATTAAACAAATGCTAGGGACGCGATAAAATTGTGCGATAAGCAGCCATGATTGGTTGAAATACGTCCTTTCGTACCGTTTTATTGGTCAAAAGTAGTATGACGTAGTAAGAGTGTAATAGTCACAATAAAAATCTGTTTTCGGATAAAAATGTAAAACGAAACTCAACCACATTAATAACATAGAACGTTATTTTAACAATAAGTTACATAAACAACAAAATGAGCAAATACAAGGTGAAAAAATTACAATGTTGAGATTTACAGAAGTATTTAATAAACTTTAAAGAAGGAAAAATTCGTCTAAAGGGCTGGATTCGGGAAGAGTACTTAACATGCTAATAGCATTTCCGCATGCGAGCGATCAGGCTATAAGCTCCACCCTCCCGTCACCAACAGCGCATCTCGCGGACAAATTAAATGGCGACATCTCTACTATTGAGTCATTTTACATAGAAAGTTAAGTAATGAAATTTTATAATGATAAATTAATACATTTAATACATTTATTTCCGGCAAGCTTTTGCAGTCACATTATCTGAAGGGTATAGCCTATGTACGTGAACGACCATAAATATTATCAGAAAATGCAGGCTCTAAATTTTTTAAATTTTATAAGGAAATGAACTCACAATTGGACAAAAATTACAAGGTACCACAACAAGACTTATTAGAACTTCAATATCTGATAAAAGTATAAAAAAGAGTTGCTAATAATATTTTTTCAAACCAGTTTTATCAAAGTATGAAAAAAAAAATTGTGCAGTTACAACATTTGCTAACCATGACATGTTATGGTCTCTCTGACATATTTAATATTTTTCCTGCATGTAATAAACACTTATTTCTGAAGAAATAGACTACTCTCAGACACGTAGAGTTGTTTATTTTTATACAATTAATTTTTTAATTTTCCTATATAAAATATATAAAAATTTACATAATGTTTTGACCTAATTTGCTATTTTCAAAGAAATGGGCATTATTGTAGTCTACCTTTCGCATAAATTCATGTTAAATCGGTGTAAAAATTTTCAGAATTCTATCTCAATGGTTGTGGAGTTATGAAATAGTATGTGTGAAAATGTTCAAATTTTGGAAAATGTAATTTAAAGTAAAAATTGAATTCTAAAAAATATTATTAGTAACCTTTATAATACTTTTATCAGGTATTTAATTTCTAATAAGTCTTGTTGTACCTTGTAATTTTTGTCCAATTGTGAGTTCATTTCCTTATAAAATTTTATAAATTTAGAGCCTGCATTTTCTGATAATATTCGTGGTCGTTCATGTACATATACCCTGAAACTGGCAAAAAATGAATATTCTATCATTCTCAATGCCATGCAACATTTTATAACTGTAGATCATGGGCTTTTTAGATATTGGTGCTTTTATATAACGTTGTTTTAAATTTGTAGAAATTTTTACCCCGAATTTTTATTCCGAATTTGTATTGTGAACAAACTATTTAACCGACTTTTCAATATTTATTTACTCTACTGTTGTAAATATACATGAAAAATTTCACGCAGATATCTTTGATATTTCAAAAAAATAAATAAATAAATAAAATTTATGTTGAAAATGTAGAAAACTCACATCTGGATCTCCTTAAAAATCCGTCGCGTTCGCCTAGATACGCAAACTTAGTTTTCAGTGGCAAACATGATAACCGCTGGGGGTAACTGAAAAATTAGCTCGATACGTGGTTAGTGTGAACCGCGTGGACGTTACCACACTATGGAGTAAGACTGTTTCTCACAGGATTACAGTGAACGAGATTAATAGCCTAGATCTGATAAGACGGGGAGACTGGCTGTGACCGAGAGTTGAAATGGAAACCATAAAATCGCCCACCACAAGTTCCGATACCGTGGAGTACAATAATTTTATTACTCTATTTTTTTCTGCGTACAGTCGTTATGCTTGTTACATGTTGCAGCACAGAATGATTTCAAACTTGATTCAAGATGCTGATAGTTTAGTTAAAACACTAACTGCAGAATATTCTAAAGGATGTAGGCAGTAGGGGAGACTGCTGTTTCTTTAAACACTTTTCACATTCTATTTTTTTTTATTTTGGGAAATGGAATTTTTTAAATGAAAATTGCTTGAAATAATTATTGAAGATTCCTTTACAACTTCCTGTATATATTTTCCTATTTTACAAATCTATTAAGGATAGGAAAAAATAAAATGAAGGGGTATGTAATGTGTTCAAAGGTACAACAGGTTCATGTACCTTGAAACATACCCTCTTGTAAGTTGGAACACGTGGGATATAGGTGGGAATATAGCTGTAAAAACTGACAATCATATTTAAAATGTATTTGCCATCATAAATCAGAGCAGGCTTCTCTGATTGAGATTTTATTTCCTGGAGGAGCAATAACTGCTTCAACAGCTTTCTTCAAGCCATCCGGATCAATTGGGGGGCCTCTTAACTTCAGACTTACTTCGTCACATGATATTAAAATAAAAGAAAAACAAAAACCGGTAGTATCGTGTACTTTGGAAAATGTTCCATGGTACAAGATGTTTTTCTTCAAAAGTACAAGAGGGTGCACTTTTGAATAAATATGGCTCCCAAAACTAGAGATTCGAATAAATGATGGAAATTAAAATAAGTTATTACCCACCAGATGATAGGGAATACACCGTACTTAAAAGATATTAACAAATACAATCTGATTTTGTATTAGAAAACGTATATCAATGAATGAAATGTTTACTTTTGGTACTAAAAAAATTCTTTTGTCCACGGAACTCACACTTTGCAGTAAATCAAACTGAAACTACGACCAGAGCTACTTAGCGACTTTATCTACAATCTACTTCAGTTTGAGTCTTCTAGGTAGCAAAAAAAAAGTTCAAAGGTTCACTATGCTGAAGGTACAACAGTCTCCCCTACTTCATTTAAGGACGCTTTCAAATACAGTGTTATTCAGCGTTGAAGTTCGAGGTGAGAAGAAATAGTCGAAAAATGTTGATTATCTTTCTGCTAGGGACAGGGTTCTTTCACATACCGTAACCTAGGACCCATAGCTTTCCTTCCCTCCTGTGGAAGTCATGCAAAGGATTTTAACTCTCTTTGAAATCCATCGCTAACTATCGGGTTTGAAATCGGGAACTTAGGGTCTAACGGCAGTCTTGATGTCCGCTAGGTCACAGAGGACGATTTAAATGATGTCTTAAAATATAATGCAATCCGTCCTCCAGGTCGAAGCCACATCAAAACGTGTCATAAAATCATAGCAGACTAACCCTTCTTGCATGCTGTCAGTGTCTTGCTTCAGCCTCCTTGCTGCTCAATTTCTGATATTTTTAGGACTGTGACGTCAGGGAAGGTATCTGGCACACTTCGGGAGTTCCAGAAATTCACGGATAGCCACGAGAAGTCCGACAGGATTTCCTTAGTACTTCAAGCGAAATTGTGTTCTAGTTGTTCAATGACGCAGCTTCTTTCCATCTGAAAAGTTTTGAAGTTACAAACAATGTAACATTATTTCTGCTGCATTTCTTGAAATACGAAACCTTTATCGACTAACCTGAAGTTACAAACACATAATGAAATAGCTGTTGACTTAAGTTTAGAAATGCGTGATTGTTATTCTGCTATTTTCCGAAAGTTCTGTGCTAACTCAGTTTTTGTTTTATGCTATAATTTTATTTATAGTAAATTAAATCTTAATACACATACATACTCTGCCAGGTTAAATAAATCATTATTATTATTACTATTATTATTATTATTATTATTATTATTATTATTATTATATACTAGAGATGAACAAAACTAACAGCCGCTCTCGCTTGCTGTGTTCATTGCATTTGTCTTTCGATTCTCGTCTCGTCATTCTCGTGCGCTTCGAGTCTCGCTCATCATTCTCGAAATAGCATTTGATCGGCGCAGAAAGATTTCGTAACTTTGAATAACATACATCATTGAAATAAATAGCATTATAAATGTTTAAATGTCTTTACAAAACAGAACAGTATCTTAGTTATCAAAATGTTGTGGTTCTATTATATGATATTACCTATGGTTATATGTACAAAAAAAAAAAAAAAAAAAAAAAAAAAAAAAACAATTCTCAAATAAATTTGAATTTCTAAGAAACATAAAATATAACGTTAATATCTTTTTACTTGAGATTGCACACTTGATCTCAAACATATGAAAAGAAGATTCCTAGTCTTTTAATAAGGGCCTAGTAATTAAATAAAGTTTGAGGTACGAATTATTGTACACTGAAAGGTAGAGATGATGTTTCAAATAGGGTACCAAAGTATATAAAAGTTCAGTGAGGTATAAACAACTGTGGCGATTCAAGGTTGCTTGACGTTCGGTAGTTCGGGAGTTCGGGAATGATCAATCTCGGCGTCTCGAAACACTCACAAGCAGTCTTTACGTCAACGACGCGACGTATAGAACACTGTCGTGCGGGTTTTCGGCTTTGCGGGCGCTGTTAGTCTTGCTTTCTCGATTGTTCATTTCTAATACATACGTAAGCGTCTATATGAAAATAAAATGCAATATAACAAAATGTGTCTCAATTGTAAAGCTAGTAATCCGTAATTACACTGCAATCATATTGCATAATTGTGAAAACTAATTATTCTACATACCTATTACTGTGTGCATAGATTGGAGACACACCGTAAGGCGTCAACCCGGATCTCAGCCGAGTCACTCGCAGATTCCGCTTACCGGTGATACGCAGCGCTTTATCTGTAATTCGATACGCCACAAACCGTTAATGGAAACTTTACTAAATATATAAGCACTTAAAACAGCATATACTCAGCAAAATTAAGAAAGAGATGCTGAAAATGTCTAGGTACTTCTTGTTTCATACATTTGTTGCACCTGTTTAAGTGAAAAATTTACTCGCTACTTTTCCCTCATAACTCATAAACTTGTTAACTTTTTCAAGTTCTCTCGCTTTTATTTTATTGCTGAAACTCATGTTTACAATATCATGCTCTTTCAACTACATTCCTTAATAAATAATATTTTTTTTATTTTGTGTTAGAAGAAAGTAGGCTACTGATATTTGCCCATTTTTTAAATGAATTTATTTTTTTATCGGACAATCTGTCAAAGGTAGAGAAGTGATTTTGCATCATATTGTAAATATGACATGCATAAATACATAAAAGAATTTTGTCACAATGTTGGATAGTTTCTGAGTTATGTGGGAAACGCTTCATCACTGCACAGTGAACTGAATTTCGAAAAAAAAACAAACAAACAAACAAAAAACAAAAAAACAAAAACACAAAAACAAAAATGTAAATAATTTTTTTAAATTGTAAAAATATTTTTTTCATATAGCAGAAGGATAGTGTTTTACACATACTAATTTTCATTATTGTACAAGATACATTAATGGAGGGAAAAAATGTTGAATATTTCCAAAATTTTACTGCTGTAAGCTGTACCTAACCCCTTAAACAGGTGCGACAAAATGTTTGGAACAAGAAGACAGACTGTTTCAGCATCTCCTTACTCCTTGCGGTGACAGAGTGTTCAGATCTTCAGTCTGTTACCCAGGCGGTCGGGGTTAGAGTCGGTCAGGCCTGGAATTTTTCATTGAAAAATCCATAGTGACACTTGTGGCGGACAAGGTCGCAGTTGAGGTTTTTCTGAGGGTTCTCCAGTTTTCCATTCCCCATATTAGGTATTTACATCATCCCATGAAAATTTCTCAATTTCGTCATCATTGCATGGCATTTCCCAAACAACGCACGGAGAGGGCTGGTCCATGGACGAGTGGGGTTGCCTGATCGAAACCGGATACGCAACGAACCTTGTATATTCAGCCGGTGTGGCTTTGAGAACGTGCCAATGGGTGGGTGGATAGATAACTAAGTAAATAAATGAGTAAATAAATAAGTAAATAAATAAATAATGCCTAGAAAATGTGTCATCTTTGGCATAAGTACAATAGGCCTATATTTTGATGTCAAAGTGAATATTTAGCGATATAAAAAAGTTTCGCGACATTTCTTGAATGAAGATTTAGTATTTTCTCTTTGTCATCACTAAAATAAAAATTATGAAGTTTTGTATTATTTCAGCACATTTCACAAATCTGACGACACTAAAGTAAATACATGAATAATATAAACATTCTAGAAAGTTTCTGCTTTCACAACGTGAAGTAAACATCTCTTTGCTAACGAGATGCATAAGCGTCAGCCTAAGCTGACGTAACCAGCTCGAAGAATCTAGAAAATGGTAAATGGGGAACGCTGAGTATTGGCGGTCAGTGTAATGCTGGAACGTGACTGTGCATGGTAACCCACTGTGTGTACTTTCACGGCCTTCTTACGATGCATTCTCTGCCTGCATAACAATGTCGTATAAGAGATCTGCAGCCTTAACGACTTCGCTCTGGGTATTAAAAATCTGTCTTACAATGTAAGCTGCGGCGAGTAATGTTTCCTGGCCGTTTCACTTGTTAGAGCGTGTACCTCACGAGCTGTACGTCAATTCCTCGAACATTTGTATCTGAATTTGTAGTCTGCTACTTCTTGAACTACAACAGACTGACTACTACTTCAACCAGATAAAATCCGATATGAGGAAACCTGCCCTTAAAGGGTTACCAAAATGATACAGCATTCTACTTAGTCCATTAAAAAGGTAAAGGTATCCCCGTAACTTGCCATGAAGGCGCTTGGGGGACATGGAGGTAGAGCCCCATGCTTTCCATGACCTCGGCACTAGAATGAGGTGGTGTGGTCGGCACCACGCTCTGACCGCCTTTTACCCCCGGGAAAGACCCGGTACTCAATTTTATAGGAGGCTGAGTGAACCTCGGGGCCGTTCTGAAAGTTTTGCAACGAGAAAAAATCCTGTCACCACCTGGGATCGAACCCAGGACCTTCCAGTCCGTAGCCAGCTGCTCTACCAACTGAGCTACCTGGCCGCCAACTTAGTCCATTATAAGGGATAATAATAAAAATATGCTAAAAATAATTAATTCATTCATAGTGTTCTGCCCAAGGTCAGATCTTTCACTGCAAACCCAGCAGTTCTTTGATGTCCTTTTTACTCCTCTTCAATACAACAGCCCAATATTTTATAGTTACGTACAAAGGACAGCAATCCCTCAATGTAACTACTATATGTGCATAAACTTTCTTGCCGGACAACACTTTCAAACTAGGTAAGACCTACTTAATCACGACCTATAATAAAGCTAATCAAAATTGAATTTTTATCTGACATAATTCCTTAAAAAGTTGACAATACATAACAGTCTGAACTTTTTATCACTAGACATGGAGTAACTGCTTATCAAACAACATACTCTTTTCTGTGGTAACCGCTTTCGGTTTTGCTTATAAATCTTACAACGAAAGTCTAATGTTATTACACGACCAAGGCCAGTGGAGTCCTGCAGCCCGCAGCGCCACTTGTACTGCTCCTGCATTCGTATAGCGTCATCGCTATAGTTCACATTACGCCCGTGGCTCCACTCGCCTCAGTCGAGTAATAACTGTATATCGATTCCCTTCAGTATTTCATATTTTTACTTACGTCTAAAATCAAGAGCTACGAAATAGATTTTAACTCAAAGTAAATTCATTTTCATTCGATAAATACTGGATGATAGGTATATAAGTTATAAGACTTTTAATTCATAGCAAAGTAAATTCATTTTCTTCCAATAAGTGCTGGATAATTGGTATAGATGTTATAAGATCCTGAAAGTGTTTTCAGACTTAGCAAGAATCTCATGTGATGTGTTTGAATGTTGTAACAAATATCTCAGCATTCTCGTACGTTATATTATAATATGCGAAAATATTTGTTTGTAGATGTGGTATACTTATATCACCGGTTATTCTGTATGGTTGTGAATCTTGGACTCTCACTTTGAGAGAGGAACAGAGGTTAAGATTGTTTGAGAATAAGATGCTTAGGAAAATATTTGGGGCTAAGAGGGACGAAGTTATAGGAGAATGCAGCATTGGACTAGGCATGCAGCACGTTTGGGCGAATTCAGAAATGCATATAGAGTGTTAGTTCGGAGGCAGGAGGGAAAAAGACCTTTGAGGAGGCAGAGACGTAGGTGGGAGAATAATATTAAAATGGATTTGAGGGAGGTGGGATATGAGGTTGAGACTGAATTAATCTTGCTCAGAATAGGGACCGATGGCGGACATATCTGTGGTGTTTTGGTAAAGGGAGATAAGTCATAAAAATGAGTTCGGAGATAAATGGAAATTAGACTTGGAATCCTTATTACAAATAATTTTCTACACAAATAAAACACATCAGCTGCTAGTATTCTTTGATTTTTGCACACCCACTTGTATAATTTAACTTGTGTGTTCATCTGGGGAACGAAATTCCACCTGGACAAAAAAATGACTTATACCCCTTTACCCAAACACCACAGATATGTGAGGGCGGCAATGAACCTCCGGGTTCTGTAAAAGCCATAAGTAAGTAAGATGTGGTATACTAACACAGTAGTGTAAGCGTGCTGGTGTACAGTATACAAGACATTATTTGTTCTAAAAACATCAGAAATCCTAAATTATATTTTAGAACATTAATTGCTTTGTACAGATTTTGTTTTTCAATTTTTAACTAAAAATTACACCATTCTTACACACTTATCACAAAAATTGTTACAAATCATACAACTTTAGACACTTGATTTTTTCAATTTAATTATACATTCTAATGTAGGCCTACTGTCTTGAAGAATTTTAAAGAGCGGCGTGATTTGTGACACTTGTGTTAAATGCGTAAGAAAATGTAATTTTGTAGTTAAAAATCGAAAAAAAAAAAAAAAAAAAATTGTACGAAGCAACTATGGAATTCACAACACATTTTTAACTTCAGAATACTCGCTAATTAAAGAAATGATTTTCCGGAATAGTTCATTCTTTATCTGTCACATTCTTTTACCCTTGAAACTCAAGAATAAAGATATTTTACAAACAACTTCAATTTAGCGTAGCTCTGAAATTATTGAGATTAGGACAAATGTTTATATGACTTTTTTACTCAGAATGTCTTCGGAAATAAACTCCGTGTCGATAGATCCTCGTGAATCACCCTGTATAATACATATGTATCTAATTCACACGTTTTAAATATTCAGTTTTACTAATTTTATTTCACTTAGGCCTACAGTCTAAAACTATGAAAGATATATGGATGTAATTATGGCTGTTGGGGTGAATTGTAAATGCATGTTCTGACGTTGGCAACATCAAAATATCTGACTTGCATAGATTTAAATTTACTGAACTTTGCACACTATACTTTTAACAACTTAATTTCCTTAATTTTCTGCATTTATTACTTTCATTGTCAGTATAATTAACCTTAGAGTACAAATAATACGACTAAAGCAATTGAAATTGTATACGTGTTCTGTTATTTTTCCTCCCATAATTAGGTATAAGAATCTATGCTTAAAAGAATGAATTGAAAGTGGATCCAGAAAGTGAACTGCCTAATTCTGTACATTCGTTTGCTTTGCAGACAAGGAAGAGAAAGCCGAAAAGCGGCACACCCAAGTCGGAGAGTTCCGGAGGTGGCGGAGGCAGTAGCGCGGGCTCGGGGTCTGTGCCACAGAGCGTCGTCAAGATGGAGCAGCCAGGTACTGTATAGATACGAGTTGTGAGGCCCCCATATAGGATTCTTGACGGTATTTCCACACACGCGAAAATTTTAGAAGAAAGATTGTCAAAGAAGAACAATTGTTGCGGACGTAGTGAACAGCATATTCATAGCAATATGAGTTGTAACAGTGATCCGAAGAGAACTGTAGTTACCCGAACTTCAGTTCCAAGTTCTAAGGCCCCGACATAGAGGTCTGTTTCTGTAAAGGGCTGCAAAACAAGTCCCGTAATGGGTTATAACAAATTATATGAACATCCGACCTCGTACTTCTTGCAAGAAAAGATAGGAGAGCATTTCCAGGACGGGGAAATGCTATACAAAACAAATACGAAGTTGTTGTGAACGTAAAATGACACACACTTCTAAGCAGTGCGGATTCTGACAGCCTGAGGGTCGCACTCACACTTAAAATAGACTTCCTAATCACTTTTCACATTCTGGAAACATTTTTCACAATTGAGAAAAATTAAAATTGATGAGTAATTAACTAACAGTAATTTTTTTTTCACAAGTTGCAATTAATATACAGTAGTATTTCATTTGTCATTAGGAACTATAGAGATTTGCAAGTTACATAAGATATTTTTGGGTTACTCAATTTTGTAAATCTGAAGTACTTTTTCTTTTGTCATTAGTATCATTCAGTATCACCTAGTTTTAGGAATTCTTTAGCGTTGCTCAAGCAGTAGCAAGCTGGACTCTCTGCGCTCAGTTCTAGGTTCGAATCCCGTTCGGACTAACTTATCTGGTTGGGATTTTATTTCTCGTCTAATACCATGTCGCTGTCATCAGTTTCGCGGGCGCCAGATAACCTCGCTGCTGGTACAACGTTATTAAATTACCTATAACAAATTATATCAAATTCTTGGCCTTAATCACTATATTTCTGCAACAGTTGGTGTTGTATATGGGAAGGTCTTCGCATTGGTGCACGAAATAATATAAATAAAATTGCTTTAGTCTTTAATTAACAGTTTTCTGCCCAAGAGCAGGACTTTCACTGCAATCTTCCCTATTTTCCGTCTTCCTCTTTTTGTGTGATTTTACGACACGTGTCGACCTGGTTGGCGGAGTTAGAATAGCGCTGACCTTCTATGCCTGAGGTTGCGGGTTCGATCCCGTGCCAGGTCGATGACATTTAAGTATGCTTAAATATAACAGGCTCATGTCAGTAGATTTACTGGCATGTAGGCCTAAAAGAATTCCTTCGGGACAAAATTCCGGCACACCAGCGACGCTGATATACGCTAACCTCGGCAGTTGCGAGCGTCGTTAAATAAAACATAACATTTTACGACGCTTTATCAACTGCTGTCTGAATAATATGAAAGTGATAATTCCGGCGAAATGAGTCAAGGGTCTAGCGCCGAAAGTTACCCAGCATTTGCTCTTAATGAGTTGACGGGAAACGTCGGAAAATCCTCAACCAGGTAACTTGTCCCAACCAAGATTTGAACCCGGGCCCGCTCGTTTAACGGTCAGGCACGTTAACTGTTACTCCACAGCAGTGGACTGCCTTCCTCTTAGTCTCTGCATACGATCCTATATTATCTTAATATTTTCTATCATCTGATATCTTCTACCCCTAACTTTTTTCCCGTTCACTATTATACAAAAATAGATAATAATAATAATAATAATAATAATAATATTAATAATAATAATAATAATATTAATAATAATAATAATAATAATAATAATAATAATAATAATAATAATAATAATAAACTCTTATTTACAGAGATGGTAAGCGATTTGTACTGATTTTCCAAAACATATACACAAGTTAATGAAATTCAAAAACGAAAGCTTATTTCAAATACCAGTTGGTACATATTTAACATAAATATATATAAAAAAATTGCGCCGTAGCATCATGGAATGATATGAAGTTGTTACGGACGGAATGCGCACTTGTTCGAGTCCTCATGGAGAAAGAATTTTCTAACAAAATTTCGGCCAGTGTCTGGAATCGCTGCCCACCTAGTATCGGGATGAATTTGGGTAACTGCAATAGGTAGCGAAGTCCGGTTACGGAAACCAGCTATGACGGCTGGGAGGAGGGGTCACCGTGTCAAACACGCGATATCCCCGTTCACCTCTGCTGAGGCATGTCGACGTAAGGCCAGTAGCCGACTGGTCGGCCATTGCCCTTCATGGGTTATCGCGTACGGGAACCAATACCGATGTTTTGAATATTAACAAACAAATAACTATAAATAGCAGGTAGGTTAATAAAATTGCATATGATATATAAATATTTTAATTAATAAATACTGCCGTCAAGATTAGTATTGAATTAGTCGAGAAAAATTAAGATTAAACAGCATTATGCAAGAAATATACTGGGTGTTCAGTTCAAAGTGTGTCATGGCTCGCTGTATGCCGTCATGTGGCTAGTCGATGAGCCTAGAGAATTCAATCTTCCTACATTTCTGCAGATGTGTATTACTTATCTGCTAGAGAAGTTGCCTAGCAAGTACGGCGTTCATTCAGAAGAGTACTTACCGATACGTACGGTAACGCCGGTAGTGGCAGGAATGTGAACTGTTTTGAAACATGTACTGAGGTGGGTTTTTTCTTACTGTCGGGATATGGGGAGAGGGTTAAGACGATTACTTACGTATTTGTTGACATTAACTTCGACGGTCAACATGGACACGGAGCATTTGATTTGTATTGTGGAATGTTGCCGTACGCAACCGTTGATAACAAATACCCTGCGTACGACTTGCCCGCGCAAAACACAGTTTGAAAGAGGTTACGGTGGCACACAGACCGTATAGACAGCCATCTGTTGCTACGACGTTTAAGTTATACCGTACACGCTCTCAAGTTCAGATTGAACGCCTTGATTAATAGGCAACTTCTCTAACACAAAAGCTGAAACTCGCTTCAAATCGCTGACTCATCAACAGTGACGTCATGGCACACTTTGAAATGAACACCCAGTAGACATCAGTGGGATTATTAGTTACATCTATGATTGGGACAGACATCGTCTTCGTACATTGGCGTACAGTAACAGTAGGCTAGCCGTACCCAGGGTGCGAATTAACGGGGGGGGGGGGAAATGAGGGATTTCTCCCCCGTTGGAAAGTTATCCCGTCATAAATTCATTATTAACATTCCTGCCAGGGATAACTTCTATCCCCCTCACAAAATATAATTGTTTTAATACGAGTACACTTTATAAAGTACAGTAAAAACTAAGCAAATATATATATATATATATATATATATATATATATATAGATGTATTATCATCACAGGCAAGCTGACAACAATCAATAACTTAGGAATTACACTCTTAACTTAAGCCTGCTCATGAATATTATTGTTGTAATCACGATGCAAGACAAGCACTCAGTGCGACCAAGCGTTGAGCCGTATCGAATGAGGGTAATAATAATTTTATATAGGTATGGTATTCTCTATCTAGGATTCTATCCCCCCATCAGAAATTTTAATTCGCACTCTGGCCGTACCACCCATTAATTTAATCTCAATAACACCGGAAGATACTGAGTTTTATTTGCAAATTACTTTCTGGCAGTAAGTATGATAAACGACTGATTACTGAAAGTGACATCACAAAAAGTAATTTTGTTCAATAAAAATGTATCTAAAACTTCCCTCTTTTTCTCGAAATTTAGTAAACATTTTTTTAAACATAAAACGGTGTAGAAGTTCACCTTCTTTTACACTTTATCAGTCAGAAATGGCAGTGATAAAAGGTAACATCATAATATTCAGGTCGTCCTGATATGTCCATAATTACTGCCTTCAGGCACACTAATTGCCTTTGTTTCTTATCTCCGTGGGCTAATTCGGTGCCCCACAGTACTTGTATTATTACTCTATTGCACGTGACTGGTGTGCCAACCGCCAGCTTGCCTTTGTTGTATTTTGAGAAATCTTGTTTAAAAACTGAAGAACATGTAAAAAAAAATTGATAAATTTAGTATCTGGCTGTTATTAAATAAACCAAAGACTGTGTACCTCTTTTAATGTGACAAAGTTTTTAGTTCGTGTTCGCATTCAGGTTATGGTACTGTTTGTGTTTTTGAAAGAAATTTAGATACGGGTGCAAATAGCCGTAGCAGCTGACGCGCCCTTTTTAACCCTTTCTGACTTGACTTTTTTTCATAGAGACACCATGGAGAAACAAAAAAACAAGCAATCCTCTTCCTAATAACAGCGGCCAAGGAATTAGCGGGCGCTGCACTCTATCGGTAAAGAACGAAACTAATTCTGATGATACCAAATGGAATCATAGGCAAATCATATGAGTCAGAGATTTCAGAAATGTTAGTGATTCCATATGGACTAATTCGAATGGAAAGGGTTAAACCGCACTAACTAACCAATAAACCAAAGACGGAATAAAACAAAGAGTATAAAAAATTGTGAACATAATTAATTGAACGCAGATAAGACTCCATCACAGAATAAATAAATGTATAGATTACATAAACATTCAGATGACGGAAGAAAAATAAATGAACGATATTTTGAATGGCCCGTGATAGGTATACAGTATAATAGTGTTAAAAAAGATGTAGATCTTTTAGGCTTAGATTCATGAAACTTATGAGCAGGGTCGAGTATTTATGGAGATCGCGAAAATCACGACATAGTAGATATATAATAGATTTTTACTAAACTTTACTAATTAAGTGTTTCTGATTAATAATATGCGGATAAAACAATCGCGACAAATCGCGAAATAGAGTTCTAATATAGAAATATGAACACATTCGCAAATTATTACTATTATGTCGTTTTATAGCTAATTTTATATTCTGAGTTTTTCCCGGATTTTTTAAAATTTGAATTTGTAATATATCCAAGTAGGCTACATTACATGGTATTCCAGGTGTTCTGATTACGTTAGTGAACTCAAAAGACGGTGAATTCAAAGTTTCACTGATAATTTGAAAGTGTTAATTTGAGGACTGCAAGTTTTTTCTTTCGTTTTTACTGAATGTATGTTAAATACAGTCTCAATCCAACAGATATTGTCTATTGGCCATACCGCACCTTTACCAGAATCCAACGAACCTTTAATGTTAATTAGTTGGAAAGTAATATTCATTCTGAATTAATACTCCAATTCCAAAATAATTGTATTTTCAAAATTTTCCATTAATCTCCGCCAAATCAATCTCCAACAATCTCCGCCGACACCAATATTAAAAAAAAACTAATGATAAAATTAATCTCCATAAATACCTGCCCCTGCTTATGAGCTTGCACAACAATTACACATAGCATTCTTTAGCAGAGAAAAAATTTAATAATAATAATAATAATAATAATAATAATAATAATAATATCATCACCACCACCACCACCACCACCATCATCATCATCATCATCATCATCATCATCATCATCATCATCTGAACTTCGTCGTTTAGACCTATGAGATCTGTGATGGTATTCTAAGAAAGATGGCCTTCATCCCTTCACTGCTCTCTGTGTGCTATTTGTCTATATTGTATACTAAAGTTAATTTTGAAATTCTCTCCATCTACATTCTTTGTACATGGTTATTCCACTGTTGTTGATAGTCAGATATCTAGACTACCATAATACAATAAATACGGAGTAAATACCGTAAAGTAAACATAATGCTGATACAGTGAAAAATAACAAATAACTATATGAAGAAACATGAAGAAGAAGTGAATTAAAGTCATGGACCATATATTCAATGCCAGAAAATAGCTATAGATCCTCTGAGGATGCAATTGCGAGATCTCTTTTAGAATGTCTTTATGTTATGGAGTCAAGTAACAGTAAGAACCGAGCGGGGTATGTTCCCACTGGCTGCCACCATCAGTTCCGTAGTGATGATGGATTCTAGATCGCATTTGTCCTTGTTATTATGTTTAATGAAAGTTATTTTTTCTCATGTGTTTCTTCTGGTTGATCATAAGATCGTGTGATTCGAATATCACCTTAGATTTATAATGTAATCTTGAAGAGAGGGAGATTTAAATGCAATTATGTCGAGTCTTCGATTAGTACCTTTTCTGTATAATATACAAGGTGATTCACGAGGATTTACCGCCACTTACAGAGCTTTATTTCCGAAGACATTCTGAGCAAAATGGTCATATAAACATTTGTAAAAAAAAGGTAAAAGGTATCCCCGTAACATGCCATGAAGGCACTTGGGGGGCATGGAGGTAGAGCCCCATGCTTTCCATGACCTCGGCACTAGAATGAGGTGGTGTGGTCGGCACCACGCTCTGACCGCCTTTTACCCCCGGGAAAGACCCGGTACTCAATTTTATAGAAGGCTGAGTGAACCTCGGGGCCGTTCTGAAAGTTTGGCAACGAGAAAAAATCCTGTCACCACCTGGGATCGAACCCCGGACCTTTCAGTCCGTAGCCAGCTGCTCTACCAACTGAGCTACCCGGCCGCCTCTATAAACATTTGTGCTAATCTCAATATTTTCAAAGTAACATTAATTTGAAGGTGTTAGTAAAATACTTTTTTCTTTAGTTTCAAGGAAAAAAAAAATATTACAAATAGAGAATGAACTATTCAGAAGTGTCATTTCTGTAATTGGCTAGTGTTCTGAAGCTAAAAATGTATTGTTAATTGCTTTGTACGATTTTATTTTTCAATTTTTGACTAAAAATGACATCATTCTTACTCATCACAAAAATTGTTACAAATTACAGACGTGGACAAATTATTAGCAAAATTGAAGATTTTTTTTATATATTTTTACAAAATATGATTTTTCAATTTGGACTACAGTTGACATTTTTGTGTATTTACAAATAATTAGCCAAATTGAAGATTTGTATTGTATATTTTTCAAAATTTAACTCCTCAATTTGGACTACATTGGATATTTTTGCATATTGACAAATTATTAGCAAAACTGAAAGTTTTTATTGTATATTTTTACAAAATTCGATTCTTCAATTTGGGCTACAGTTGACATTTTGGATATTTCCAAATTATTAGCAAAACTGAAGATTTTTGTTTTATATTTTTACAAAATTTGACTCTTCAATGCAGTTGACATTTTTACTAATTTACAAATTATTAGCAGAATTGAAGATTTTTATTACATATTTTTACAAAATTTGACTCTTCAATTTAAACTACAGTTGACATTTTTGCATATTTCTGTCTACTGTAATGATGGAAATATGCAAAATTGTCAACTGTAGTTTAAATTGAAAAGTCAAATTTTGTGAACAGAATTATCATAAAAATCGTCAATTTTGTTAATAATTTGTCCACGTCTGTAATACGACTTTAGGAGCATGATACTTTACAGTTTAATTAAGCGTCCTAATGTACAGTCTTAAATAATTTACAAGAGTGGCGTCATTTGCAACAATTGTTTGATAAATGCGTAATGAAATATAATTTTGTAGTTAAAAATCGAAAAGAAAAAAAAATCTCTGCGAAGCAACTATGAAATTTACAACACATTTTTAGCTTCAGAATAATTAAAGAAAAGATACTTCTGAATAGTTCATTCTTTATCTGTAATATTCTTTTACCCTTAAAACTAAAAAATAATGATATTTTACAAAGAACTTCAAATTAGTGTAATTCTATTCTGAAAATATTGAGATTAGGATAAATGTTTATATGACATTTCTTGCTTAAAATGTCTTCGGAAATAAGCTCCGTAAGGGACGGTAAATCCTCGTGAATCACCCTGTATACCATGACATGTACTTCTTCATAAACAGGATAACCTTTGTTTCTCAAGACAGTCGTTTTTATATATCTTGCTGTATGATGCCGCATATTTCGTAGAAGTTTACCATATATGTGGAGAAGCCCTCGGAACAGGACAACTGATTATTTAAATTTATGAAGTAACTGTTGAAAATTTGTTCAAAGAATATTTGTTGTATTTATGTATAAAATTATTACGTAGAGATAATATTTGTGTTACAGTTCTTTCGTTTCTTCAACACTTTAATTTGTTAGTGTATCTCAGTAATGAAAATAGAACAGCCTGCTTGTACAAGTGCTCATCTACTCAATTGTGTTGCATAAATTCTTTAAATGTCGAGATAGTACTACTTTACTTACACTGACTGATAAAACGGTGTGCATCTATCGAAATACGCGTTTCCCCAGAATAAGTAATTATACAAAGATAAGGGTAACTACTTTCCGGCAGTTTGGAAACACCGGCAAGACAAGCTGTAAAAAGTCGTCGTCCCTGGAGGATTGTGCAACAAAGTGCCGTGAGTGTGCGATAATAAAACTAGTTCCCATGCAAATTTGTTTCACTGACCCATCGGTGTCTTCCAACGTGCAGCTGTATTGCCCTTTTTACGAAATTATGTTATATACCGACAATGAACAGCTTTTCATTTTGGTTAATTTTGTACTCAACAGCGCGTGAGGTAAAAATATTGTAGCCTATCTGTCATTGTACGTGAGTCGTTCTTTAAGTAATGCTCCAAATTTTTTTCTCGTTCAAGGTTTGTTTTATTGCAATTGCAAATATACCACGTTTTTCCTCAATTCATCGGTTACAAATACGTATTTTTCCACATAGTCTCCGTTCAAATCCATGGCCTTAACACCACCTACATGGTAGAGTCTGTATGCCGTTACTGGTCTTTCTCTCAGCTACGTCTTTGCGTAGACTACCACCTCCTCGTCATTGTCGTATCGTTTTCCGCGTATTGCATCCTTCAGACGTCCAAACATATGGTAGTCAGATGATGCAAGTTCTGGGCTGTATGCTGGTTGAGGAAGAACAGTCCGTCTGAGTTTTGACGGGTGTGCAAGTTTCTGTGTGGCCTCGCACTGTCATGTTGAAGGAGAAGTCTTTTTACTTCTTTAAGAGGACTAACACACATAAATCGTCTCTTCTGCTTCTTTAGTCTCCATGTAAATTTCTGAGTTTATTAAATAATTTGAAGGGATAAATTGTTCCAGAGCCGGGTGTCGAACCGGGGAATTTTAGCTGAGCGCGCCAACGCTCTACCGACTGAGCTACCCAGGAACTGTACAAGGCTCAATTACTCCTCTTATACCTACACATCTCAAGTGGGTTGACAGAACGTCAGAGCCCAGCATTGAGTGCACACTTAGTGTATGACTTAAATTTGTGGTTTCCTGTTAACGATCAGTAAACGTATATTATACAAATATTTCACAAATTTACATAAAATAGTTGTATGAATTTATTGTCACTTCCAATATTATTTTTCTGTTCACGAAACTCGGAACTTATATCTTAAAATATTTTAGACCTTCCTTCAGTGGTTCACTTGTGCATAACAAATGTGTTCATGACAAGTGAAGTTAATGCTATAGAAATGAGACGCCCTTTCCTAAGGGTAGTGAATACCTGGCTAGATCTGGTAAAGACTGAGGCGTATGGCACTTAGACAATATTGTCAGTCAGAATTAGAAATAATTCCTGTTATAATAATTAATTTCTCCGAAACTTAGAGATCTGGCGACATTCTACTCACTCCATTTCATATATCGCTTCAACTAATGCTAAAAATAAAATTACAAATAATCATTCTAGCCGATTTTGAGTTAATCGTCTTTTTTTTTTTTTTTTAACTCCAGAGATTGTTCAGCGTTAAAATTCAAAGTGGACAAAAAATGGTCCCCGAATTTTGCCTGAGTCTTTTATCTTAGCTAGATTCCTTGTCGTAAATGTACGACAGAAAATCCACTGCATTACTTCTTTCTCGAAGGAAGCAATGTTAAAAATTTTATCGTCCTTCTAATTCCATCACCTCAGCTAGAACTGAACTCGGGAACTTTTGGATTCAGCGACGAGCGTGGTAACCAAAATATCACCGCGGATGACAGTTTCAACTAAATATATATATTAATATATTTTTAGTGAAAGTTGTATTTCACGAACGTAATTCCCAGATAAATTTATTCATAGATAGGGTTATTGAATGTGTGCACAATCCATCTAACAGTTCAGAAACAACTGCTGTACGAGGACAGCTGGATGGACGAACGGTGTGATGTAAATTGCCTCCAAGGGAACTGTTTTCACAAAAGAAAATACTTACCACTTCTGCAAGAATAGATTACTCAACTTGAGTTTGTAACGACTGTTTGTTTTAAATTCCTGCCTCTTTAAAGAAATTATTTAATGTTTTAAGGACTTTTAAATCTTATCACTTTTTCGGAATTGAAACTGACCTATATTTTAATCATACTGAACCACATTTTTAACTCTATCAGTAATCTGTTCGAATTACACACATAAGCCTGTGTTACGACAGTCCTGTGTCTGCAAATGGGAAGGAAAATATTGGCGACAGTGGCGTATTTATAAACGGGAAGCGCGTTAATTCTCTAAGGTAAAGAAGAGGCAATTTACGTGCCTTCATGTAGAGAGAAGGCAATTTACGTAATTTTTTACCTAGAGAGACAATTTAACGTCTCCAGGACGAACAGAGAGATAGCCAGGAGGACTGCAACGTGATAATTAACAGGTAGAAAGATTATGAAGAAGGCAATAAAAGGAATTGAGAAAGTATAAGAAAGAAATGATTAAAAAGGAGCAAAAAGAAGACAAAAGAGACGATGAAACATTATTGACAGAAATCTCTATCAAAAAAGACTTGAAGAGCAAGATACTACGTTGTTTCTATCTATTACTGTGCTTCAACGAGTCTTCTGATTAATGTGCAATATCAGCGCGTTATGTAACAACAAACAAAGTATTTAATGCCATTCAGTTTTCTCTAAATATTAATGATTAAAAATGTAAAAAAAACATCAGCTAAGTGGACTAGTTTGTGACGTCATTCGTGTCCTCGCCGATGCACTTGCTCAGTTTCCGATAACCTCTCTGGTATCAGCTTATAATATTTCACACAGCAGCTACTTCGGGCAGGAATGCTGCAAACTTGCGCCTTTGACTTACAGCATTATCAGCTCTTGGTGCAAGACTCTGGCCACACAGAATAATTTTTCTCTAATGACTTCCGAACTGGTTCCATGAATCTATTTTGCTGCTGATTTTAATAGAAAAATTTTCTTACTTGAGCTCACAACAAGTCGTCCAATATCTCGTAAAACTCTTGATAGATATTCATAGATAAAATAACGAGAGGTAGTATTTGTCTATTCAAACATGTTGTTTACATTTTCTCTGGTATTCCATTGCCTTATCTACAACATTTTAATACTTTTGAAATGAGAGGAATTTCAGTGCTTTTTTCGCTTTGAAATCTGGTCGAACTCAATAATGTTCTGAAAAATCCTATATCTATGATCTTTGAGCAGTGACACCAACTTTTTAAAAACATTGGGTGGGCTCAAACACTTGGTCATAATTTCCCAAAAGAATCTCATAAATCCTCCCTTTAATGATATTATTTTTCTTAATATTGATGTGACTACGGATAGTATAGGCCTATACAATATACTGTACAATGCTAAAAATATCAAAATGGAGATTAGAACGATTCTGTAATGTATGTAGTTAGGGCCTATGTTCCATTTACTTGTAACATTCCAGTTTGTTCCTTCATACTGGTAGGCCTAACTAAACAAAAAGAATCTCCGCATTATCTTGTGCGCAGCTGTTCTGCAGAATTATCCATTTCCAGTAGGCTTAATTAAATAGAACGTTACAATTATATAAACATTTTAACTTGGGGACTTGAATTCTTTCTAACTATAAATTGATAATACGAAAGTGGACTCACTATTACGTAGCACGGAGTGACGCAAATGTGTTTCTCCCTATAAATTCGTCACAAACATCTTCTGAATCTAACTTTTCAGCACTATCCTTATGTGGCACTAGGAGAGATAAATAAAGTGCACACCAATGATTCATCCTTACTTATTGAAATTTTAAGTATTGTAATTTACTGATTTCAATAAGCAACCCTCACATAACATGTTCTTGTCTAGTCAACTGTCCGAATACAGGTTTGTACCTCATAAATGACACCAGTAAGGCATCACTCATGAGGTAACTAAACCAGGAAAGAATGGAAAAGGAAATGATGATGATGATGATGATGATGATGATGATAAATTAATAAGACGACAAATTATTGGGTGGGCTCAGGCCCCACGAGCCCATATAATTTGACGCCATTGATATTGAGCACTGATTCTGAGTGCAGTATTTTTTCCCCTACCAATGTTTATTTATCTTCATAATGTTTTGTAAAATTTTTTCGTGTTCTTAGCAATTCTTTTGTCTCTTTCAATTTCTTCATCTCGTCCACAGTAATGAAAAGTTTTATTCAAAACTAATTCAGCTATTCTTTCTCTGCAAATCGTCGCCAGTGGTCAAGCGGTTATTGTATCACCCATCGAGTTCCAAGCTCGCGGACTCGAACCCATAACATTTTATGGAAAACAAATTCAGAATATTGTTCCTTATCAGGTCTGATTAAATCCAATAAAGTCTTAGAACTTCAGGCTTTGCTGCTTCTAACTCATGTTTGCTTTTTTTCGTCTCAACTACAATATTTCACTATAAGCCTATGAAAGACTAGTGTAATATATAGCTAGTCGGCGTTGTATGCAATGGTGAGGGAAAGGAACTGGCCACCCTACTCCATTATATCGTGGCTTAGTTGCCTCATAAGTGATGTATTCTTGGTATCACTTGTGAGATTCAGACCTGTCTTCGGACAATTGACTAAACAACAACAAACAACAAGCGTCTAACAAATTTTAATCTTGTTGCCCATAAAAACTGGTAAAAATAATAGTAGTATGGAAAAATGACATTTGTGCTACAGTAGAGCGTCTCGTATAGGCACAGTGAAAACGTAAACAGAGTGCAGGTAACATGTGGAGGGAGGACGAGCCGTACGATAAACACGAGGGATGCATAAGGTTTTAGTTAAAACATTTATGGCGGAGCATTAATTGAAATTATATTTTCCAAAAACACACTAAACAAAAGAAGACAAATTGCATAAAGTTATCACATACACATTTTAACAAACAAGCAAGAAAATTGTAACGTTGAAATAATTCAATACAACAATCAAATTTTGCTACTTATATGATGTTGCTTTCAAGCAGCATTTTTACGGTCATGAATTACATTCTCTATATGACTAACATATCACCGTTTTCTGTGGCCGAATTAACAAAATTACAATATATTGGTCTGAAGTGAGAGCACTGTTTCCTAAACATAATTTTCTCTTCTCAAGGTATTCCTGAATGAATTGAATTTTGAGAAGGGATAATTATGTTCAGGAAATAGTGGTCACTTCAGACCATTTATTTCAACGTTGCAGTTGTATTGTTTTTTTGTTACAATGTATATATGATAACGTTATGCAATTTGTGTTCTTTTGTTTGGTGTGTTTTTGGAAAATATAATTTCAATTAATGCTCCACCATAAATGTTGTAACTAAAACCTTATGCATCTCTCGTGTTTATCATACTGCTCATCCTTCCCCCATACGTTACCTGCACTTTGTTTACTTTTTCGGGCAGGGCATAGTTGCGCCCCACGGTCAGGTAAGATGCAGCAGATAAAAAAGGGTCCCTGTTTTGTGGGCATAGTTGCGCCCCGTTCCCATCAGGTAGAGAAAAGGGGCATGGCATAGTTACGCCCCGATGAAATAGGCAGAGAAAAAGATACTACGGGAACTCGAGACTCGTAATCAACCAACCTTATTGATTTCTTATTCGATTTAATATTTATTAAAATGAACACCATGAAGTTGGCAGTACTTTTTAACTGTTTTTCTACTGTTTAGCTTACCGTAAAAATGAACATCATGAGGTTGGCAATACTTTATTAACTGTTTTTTCTATTCGTGCAGTGATTATCGATAGCCTACCGTAAAAATGAACACCATGAAGTTGGCAGTACTTTACTGACATATTCAAATGAGCGAGCCGTTGGAGTATGGGGCTTTAGCAGTCTTGACATTTTATTAGTGATTTTCACACCGTCTGTGGCGTATAGTGAGGTTAATTTAAAATGAATGTTAAGTTTAGTGAAAAGGGTAAAGAGTTAACAATTCACAATTGTTCCAAGTTTCAATTTTTGGAACCCTGTACCATAGGGTTAAGATATCGGTGTACAAACAAAAAATAGTTCATTTATTGTGTGTGATTAATAAAAAAAGTGTTATTTTAAATAGCAAAATTGATCATATGTCAGGCTACCTGATTTCAATGTAGCTACCATTATAATATTTTAAAGTAATTTATTTATTTTGCGTACTATGTCCATCGGGGCGCAACTATGACGTGTCCAATCTGCTACCTGATTTCTTCGGGGTGCAACTATGCCATGTCCATTCTACTACCTGATTTCTTCGGGGCGCAACTATGCCATGTCCATTCTACTACCTTATTTCTTCGGGGCGCAACTATGCCATGCCTAGGCCTCCCGATTGACCGCGGGGCGCAACTATGCCATGTCCATTCTACTACCTGATTTCTTCGGGGCGCAATTATGCCATGCCTAGGCTTCCCGATTGACCGCGGGGCGCAACTATGCCATTCCGACGTTTTCACTGTGCCTAAACGAGACGTCTACTGTACTTGGAAATTGTGTTTTTTTCTTTTTCTATTTCATCATTCCAATGTTGAACTCATTTGAATTAGGCTATTAGAAAATATTAATACATTATCTCTCTGAAATTAGATTAAACTCATTAACATTGTGAGAATCTTCACTTGTACGCCTTACAATTTTGTTAGTTTCGTCAAGATCTCCTGATACACAACTCTGAACACTTTTTTACTATAAAAAGGTCAGGATATCATTCCTTCTTGGTCTATTTACATCCAGGAATGCTTTATCTTAACTTTTCAGTTTATGTTGCTTTGTTTTTACTTCCGTATTAAAATGTGTTGTAATGCTGCAAAAAATTCATTTCGAGATTTTCACGAAAATAAATGTTCCCTGCATCTTTGGTACAGAAAAGGCGGTTTTGGGCCTGCTGTATGTTTGTGTGTGATTTCTTTTAAATTAATCGATGGATGTTATTCATATTCATTATCCACGAGTGAATTGAGGCGTTCCCTGGAATAATAACTTAATGTTCGTTACGTGGTTTTTACGTTTCAGCATATTGAATGCTTCATAACACATCTTTCCGCAAGTGAAGTGGGTAGGTATTAGACACACACACACACACACACTCTCTCTCTCTCTCTCCCTCCCCCTCCCTCTCCCTCTGAAAATGGTTTATGGAACCTTGAGCTTGTGATAGAAGCCATATATTGCCAGTCTATTCAGTGCGCTTCTGCTCTTAAGGGATCAAGTAGATGATTGGAGCGGCATTCAGTATTCTGGAGTGCAGTGATCTCGCGAAGTAAACACTGCTATTCTCTACAACGGTGCAACATTCGTTTTCTCGAAATATTACAAAAAAATTGGTCGTATGAAAAAAAAATTGTCAAACATTCCCAAATGACATGATCTGTTATTTGTCTGAAGGATTGTAAAAGATTACCTTCCACCCTGTGTAGTGTTTGGGAACTTACGTTTATATATGTGCGATGAGTACGTGCAGTGGTCCGCTCACATTGATATGATGTAAAAGAATTATGCTAGTTTATAGCCATGGTGGTTTAGTTGTGTAATGATTGAAAAATATACATTTATAAAAGAAGGTATGACTTAAGAGAATTAATTTGTTCAAAGGTGTGATATTAAACATTAATGAATCAATTGCTAACACTTTGCGCATGATCAGCAATCCAAGTTCCAGTTACGAAAAACTGCGTATGCTCATTATTACAAATTCCTGATATAACACTGTGCAGGCTCATGATTTGAAGTTCCAGTTATAAGAAACTGTGCATGCTCATTATTCCAAGTTCCATTTATAAGACACTGCCGATGCTCAGTATTCCAAGTTTCTGTTATAACACATTGCGCATGATCAGTATTTCAAGTTCCAGTTATGACACACAGCCCAGTAGTCAAGCCCAGTAGTCAAAGTTCCAATTTTTAGAAACTGCGCATGCTCAGTCTTCCAAGTTCTAGTTATAACACCCTGCGCATGTTAACTATGCCAATTTCCTGTTTTAACAGACTGCGCATGCTCAGTCTTCCAAGTTCCAGTTATAACACCTGCGCGTGCTCAGTATTCCATTTTCCATTTTAAAAACATTGCGCTTCCTGAGTTTTCCAAGTTCCTGTTTCAACAAACTGCGCATGCCCGGTATTCCAAGATCCAGTTTCAACACACCGAGCATGCTCAATATTCCAAGTTACAACACACTGCGCATGCTCGATATTCCAAGTTCCAGTTTTAACATACTGCGTATGCACGGTATTCCAAAATCCAAATTCAACTCATTCCGCATGCTCAAATTGCGAGTTCCATTTATATCACACTGCGCATGCCCATTATTCCTAGTACGAGTTATGACAAACTGCGCATGCACAATATTACAAGTTCCAGTTTAACACACTGCGCATGCTGAATATTTCAAGTTCAAGTTTTAACACATTGCGCATGCTTAGTATTCTGAGTTCCAGTTTCAACACAATGCGCATGCTCAGCATTCCGAGTTCCAGTTTCAACACAATGCGCATGCTCAGCATTCCAAGCTTGTGTTATGACATACCGCGCATGCTCCCAGTTTGAGTCTCTCTCTCTCTGCGCATGCTCAGTGTTCCCAGTTCGAGTCTCTCTCTCTCTGCGCATGCTCAGTGTTCCCAGTTCGAGTCTCTCTCTCTCTCTCTCTGCGCATGCTCAGTATTTCAAGTTCCAGTTTCAACACAATGCGCATGCTCAGCATTCCAAGCTTTAACACACTGCGCATGCACGGTATTCCAAAATCCAGATTCAAACCAATCCGCATGCTCAGTATTGCGAGTTCCAGTTATATCATACTGCGCATGCTCAGTACTCTAAATTCTAGTTATGACACGCTGCACATGCTCAGTATTCTTTGTTCCAGTTTAAACACAGTGCGCATGCTCGATATTTCAAGTTCCAGTTTTAACATACTGCGCATGCACGGTATTCCAAAATCCAGGTTCAAACCAATCCGCATGCTCAGTATTGGGAGTTCCAGTTATATCATACTGCGTATGCACAGTAGGAGTTGTGACAAACTGCGCATGCACAGTATTACAAGTTCCAGTTTAACACACTGCGCATACTGAATATTCCTAGTTCCAGTTATAACACAATGCGCATGCTGAATATTGCGCATGCTTAGTATTCCTAAATTCCTGTTATAACACACTGCGCATGCTGAATATTTGAAGTTCAAGTTTTAACACATTGCGCATGCTCAGTATTTCGAGTTCCAGTTTCAACACAATGCGCATCCTCAGCATTCCAAGTTTCTGTTATGACACACTGCACATGCTCAGTGTTCCCAGTTCGAGAGTCAGTCTCCCTCTCCCTCTCCCTCCCCTCCCTTCCCTTCCCCCCTACCCCTGCCTCTCCCTCCCTCCCTCATGATTGAAACTAAGCAATGACAAAAAACATAAAGTGACCCAAGTGACCGAAGTGCTGTACCAACAAATCGTGATACGGAAATTGTCTATTACCGAAAATGCTGTACCAAAAATTTCGTGGGACCGAAATGTCTTATTTACATAAATGGCCTAGTAGGCCTACCAAAAATGAAAATTGACCCAAAAAGATGGACCGAAACAGCCTGAAATGCAAAAAAGACCTCAGATAAGTAGCATGAAATTCTAGAGCAGCTAAGTTGCTAGGATTAATATCACAGAAAATATTTCTCAATTAATAAAATAAGGACACTTGCTGTGTAGTTTTACTCACATCTCAATGTTTGCTTTTACAGTATATTTCTCGGAAATTGTTGCGCTTTATGCTAGTACATAGAAAAGAGCTTTACTGTAATTTATTATTCAATTTATCGACTTCTAATGTGAAGAGCGGAGACAAAGAGGAAGACAGAAAATAGGAAAGACTGGAGAATGCTGGATTTGCAGTGAAAGGCCTGCCCTTAGGCAGAATACTATGAATGAATGAATAATGTTAAGAATGAGAACGGATTCACAGGAATAATTAAATTGAAAAACCATGATGATTATGATGATGTTTCTTCCACACATTTCCGTGCTTTTAGTTTCGCCACTTTTAATTTTGTGACTTCATACTTTTTACCCATATTATTCAACTCAAAGACTCCATTACATCATACACAACTATTAATTGAATATTAATCATACCAGAAAACATTCCGAGTTTGTAATGTTCGTTAAATGTAATTCTCGCGAAAAACATATGCAAACTTTCCAGCAATAAATTCTATTACTCAGTAGCCATAGTACGATATGACATGGCAGTAGCGTGCCTGCAGAAGGTGTCATAAATGCTACGTATATTAAGAACACAGCACTTAATGCAAATACGTTGCATTCCTTAATTATGGCGCACATATTTTGCACTTTTCTTTGATTATCGCAGCAGTTCCCTTATAATCATTCAAAACAAAAAAATCAAAGCAAGAGTAGCGCATTATTAGCCGAACGGGTTGAAGCCAGGCTGTTCCAAAATAATGAGATCTCTAAGTTGTCGATAAATACAGGTTTTCTTATCCTATCATGTTGTCATTCCACAAATTTCCTATCGTCCACTACTATTCATAATTTAGTGCATGGACAAAGTAGTATTGCAAGTGTTATGTGTCTACGGATCTAACCAACGACGGCATAAACTACAAAATATTGACGGAATCCTCCTGGATTTGGTTTAGTATGCCTTGGGATGTACTAGTAGCAGTAGCACTTCAAACTACGCTCTCAACTTGAGAGGTTCTTCAGCTTAGAACTACAACGCGAGAGAAATGACCACCAAACTTGTCTGGAGTTCACAGTCAGGGACAAAAATCTTTTACATGGAGTATTCTACGACTAAGGATCTCCTCAGCTTTACTTTTCTCCCAGAGGAAGTCACGCTAAGAATTTTACCCCTCTTTCGATTCTATTGTCCTCGGTCAGATTTGAACTCGCGAACCTTTGATCCAACAGTTATCACTATAACCGCTACCAGAGTCGTGCACAATCGGTTACGAAAAATACAAATTATATATTGCTATTGAACGCCTGGCGCTATAGTCAGTATGCAAAGTTCTTCCATCTCGCCGAGTGTCTTTGGGTCGGTTTGTCGAATATTCGAGTTGTTTCTCATTCTTTATGGGTGGACGAAAAAAGCAGACCACATTGAGCCATGCTGGAGTTACAAGATCCCTTGTAAGGACAAGTTTATCATCATCGTGTAGGCTTATCATTTAATTAATAATTCTTCCTCTCTCAGTATAATCAATCAATCATCGATTGATTCATCCATTCATCGACTCATTAATTCATTCATACAGCGTTTAATTAATTCAGTCATGTATGAATTGATTGATTGATTAATTCATTCATTCATTGATACACTGATTGATTGATTAATTCATTCATTGATTCATTCATAGATTCGTTGATTGATTTATTCATCCAGTCCAGGTATTACAGTTGGGTACCTTCAAGAGCAACAATATTCTTCGTGAAAGTACAAGCATTTGAGCTTCAGAGTACTTTTCTTTTTGTTAATAATACTCTATTTTCTTAAAAAATGTATTACTGTAATAATAATGCAGCTTTTTAAAGTAATTAAAAGGCATTATATATTAACAACTACCGGTACTGTTTTAGAGGTACGCATTTTGAGTTCAAAATGTAAATATTACACTAGAATGTAGGCCTCTGCACTTATTTGCTCTTCGCTTTAGTAAGTAATTGTAATTTATTTTATTCTTGCACTTCTTTACACACCAGATTTCATATTATGCATTAAACTTATTTCCTTTGTTGTTACCGGTATCCATTTGTGTATTTATGTATTAGTTACGAAGATAAGTGTATTAAAGTGTCCAGTCAATAATTGTAGACCTATATGAAGCAAACACATCTTTTAATAAGATAGTGTAATTTTCCTTCAATTGTTACTCCGTTTGTGTACTCAGAAAATGTCGGTTTCATGTATGGTGTTCTGTCTACCTTATGTTCAAAACATAAGGCGTAACTGGTTAAAAATCGAATATTCGGTCGATTGCCGATCTTGACGGATGTTCTCTAACCGGTCGAATCTAACCCGGTTGTAAGCGCTATTTTGCAGCTCTCTGACCACTAGTCAATTTATTGATTTATCTGAAAGTGGCTTTAACAATGGGTGCGCGATTTTTAAGTTATTTGTAGAAAAGTTGTAGAGCCTACAGGGAAATAAAGATTAAGATGTCAGGGAAGCAAGGAAAAATAAATAGAAAATTCGATACATTATTTTATAAGAATTCTGGTTAATTGTGGCTGTTAATATTTCTGTAGTATGAGGACACTCATAATTCTTTTCTAGTTTTTTTAGGACCTTCGTCCCTTTTTCAGCGCTCATTTGGGATATTAATTATTCGAAATTGTTATTAATGAAGAACAAGAGCTGTACCGTACAATAAGTTGCACTTTAAATCATTTGCATAATTTAACCTATCTAAAGTTTGATGAAAATATAATATGTTTAGCACTTCTAATGAACAGTCGTAGCAAAAAGAAATTTAATTTTACTTAGAAACATCTTACGTGGATGTTCATCTTTCTTCCCATACACTCTCTAATAATTATAAACAATATTTGTCTTCAGCCATATCAAATGTTACTTGCCAGCATATAGGTAGTAGTTCAGACGTTCAGTGTTTGAACAACTACTATACAGGCTTTACGAGAGTTCACTGTGAAACATGTATTATGTGTAATGGATTGAAGATGCTTGTAATAATCAAACCACAGGATAAATTGCTTAGGGCTGACATAGCATAAGATATAACGGTTACAGGAGGGGTGGGATAACTTCTGCTAATAGACTCTCGAGCTGACAATCTAAGATAGAATGATTACAAGAGGCGTGGAATAACTTCTACTATTGACTCCCTAGCTGAGGCTGAGCCTGCCATAGATCAGCTGTAGAGGAAAGGGCTCTGTGGGAAGTTGAGAATCAAAACATGCCGAGAGGAGTTGAAGTTGGAAAGGCAGAGGTGTGCCGGAGCTAGAAAACTTGTTAAGCCTTCTGCTACAGTTAGTGTCTCGTATACGACTCTCGCCCCATCAACCTTTTTATGTGGATTTATGGGGACCTGCGAATAAAGGGTTGTGATAACAGAAAAAAAATTCCTTTTATTTATTTGGTATGGGTAGTGCCACATCACTATTTATAGAATTAAAGTAGTTGAAATAAAACAGTTTGCTAATTTGACCAAAGCTAAATGGTGTAAATCAATATGCCGCTGTTTCTAAAACAAAAAATGTGGGAGTTGGTAACAATCCCATGCAACACGCAAGGGAAGGGATGATCACAAGTGAAATAAACAAAATGCGCATTAAACAGACATTACTATTGATTTTACAACGAAGTCAACATGTGATGGTTTTTGTTACAGACAACTATGGTGACTGCCGCACGGGTCCGTCGGCGCTGAACCATCACACGAGCTCCAGCGTCAACAACGGCCACACCGGGCTGAGTCTGTTGGGACACGGCGGCACCAGCAGCGCCAGTCCGGCACTGCAGTACTCCAGCCTGTACACCACCAGCCAGCACGTCCCGTACCACCACTCACCGCACTTGCACCACCAGAGCGGCTCCAACGGGGGTGGCGGCGGCACCGGCGTGTCCAGCCCTCCGCTCAACGCTTACTACGACCTCATGCACCACATCAACCACGGCAGCAGCCACGCGACCTCCGTGCCCAAGGTGGAGTGTCCTTCCCCGCCCCCCGCGGAGCACCACCACAACGCCAGCAACAGGTCCCCCGTGCTCATGACCTCGCACTCCCCTGGCGAGTCCGACCTAGGGGCCTCGCCCCACATCGTCACTCTGGGCAACGGCAACAACAATAACAAGGTGGTTGTCATGGGTGGTTCCGAAAACATGGAAAGACCAACTGTGGTGTCCATGTCCTCATAAGACCAAGTCTCGAAGTGGCTAAACACCACAAGAAAAACAGTCATTAAGATGTACTTACAGCTCAGAAATCTTCGATTGACAGTAGGGTTAAGGCATCTGTATTAAGGGACAATGTCTCTCCTCATCACAGCCTTCAATGTCTGTCTCTCGAAATGGGTTGCAGCATATTTTAGGAACCCGCGCTCTGGCCACGTCTAGAGCGCACTTCCAACGAGTTTTGGATAATATGTGCTTATTCAGTGTTCCAGTAAGCTAAGCTGCGCAGTAACTGAAAGGTTGCGTCGCATACTGAATTTTTGCCGTGCTGTTGAAATTGCACTTCCAACCTTTTCGATAATATAAGCTTATCCGACATTCCTGTAAGTTATACAGTCACTGAAATGCTGCGTTGGATATTGAATTTTTGCCGCGCTGCTCATTTTTTAAATTTAAAACCATACTGAAAGCACATCTGAAGTGCCACGAGGACGTCAGATCGTATAAAAATCTTTTGTTCAGAGCAGTGGTAGATCTGGGCAGATGTAATAATGAAAAATAGAGGAAATGTTAGTTATGACTCTTTTAAAATGATGAATTGCGTTGCAGTATTTCAAATAATAGGCCTATATCTACCATACAGTAATCAGACGGCTGTAGTACTGCATAGGCTACCTCATAAAAATACTCAAAATAACGAAACATCAAAGTCATCCTTAGTGGCTTATTGTCTACTCTATTGTCATCTTGGTCTGACAAGCGAGATTAGTCTGAAGTACTGTTTAGTAGTGTGTGGTATCTTTACAACTTTCCGATGTTCAGCGTGGATCGGCCTATAACTTTTTTACGCTTTCATACCTGTAGAAACATCCAATGTTTCAGACCTACTCATCAGAGAGGCAAAGAAATCAGACCTATCCATTCAGTCCGCTAACAAGAACATAATGTTGAGCTGGGCAAATCGCTTGGTTACCTGTTCCACCATAAGCGGTCCATAGAAGATGTCTTTATGGAAGATAATAGCTGTGAGGCAATGTTGTTCCTTAGTACTTCATCTGTAATAAGGATGATATTGTGAATTATGCGAAAGTGGTTCAGCCATGGATAATAGATGTTGATAATAGTTCCAGCAGATAGGTTTCACTTCCCTCGTCTTCCTTGATAACGAAACCGAGCTCCAAAACCTATGACACTACATATTCACAATTAAATTACTTCCAGTAATAAGAAGTTTACATAGTGGACAATTAATACACAGAGTTTTAAAGACGAATTTGTAACCAAAATTCCATCATTGGATGTCACCTATAGTTTCAAATACTTATTTGTATGATATCACACCCAAATGGTCTGGTGTCAGTGCCAATTCCGGGGATTCACCGTAAGACTTCCATGGAATTGGTTCCTGGGAAGATGGTACGATACATTCTTGTTAAAGTTTATTATTGAGTAAGCTATGGAAAAATGGTGAAAATCTCAATAGGAACAAGAATACCCATAAAAAAACTTCCACAACATGAGTTTGCCAATCACAAATCCAAGAAGAACTCTCCGGGATTTCAACTATGATCCGTCCCGGGAATCTGTAGAGTAGAAAGACGAAACAAGACCTCTGCGCAAGTGGTATGTGGGAGGGCTAGGGCCAAGCTTGAACGAAGCTTGCAGGGAGATGATCATTTCTATCTGAACTCTACTGCAGTTAAAATGTCAGGTCGAAAATCTTTCTATTAATACCGTCTGCTATCACGGGCATCTTGCCCCTTAGCGGCCTCGAGCTGATGCTGCCCGCAATATACTCCGGTATAGATAGACTCCTCCCATTCACTCCCCCACATGCGTAAATTTACTGTACAGATTCCTGAGATGGATCATAGGATATCTACTATGAAAATTCTAAGGCCTCTCAGATACATTCTGTGTGCAAAGAAACTTTGTGCATCATTTCTGTAGGTTGTCTGTAAATAAAATCACAATACCGTATTGGAAAGGAATTAACTGTAGGCATACTGCTAATATAATAATTAATAATTAAATGTAGTAAATAATTAACCAAGCGGAATATAAACATTATGGCTAATTCAGCACTAAACACTTGAATACAGACGATGTAATTTACGAGATTATGTAACCCAGCAAGCGTACAAGACTTCTGATATGACGCTCACGATATCACTAATGACCGAACTTCATGTGTTTTCCATGATCACAGGCTATTGTCGATTAAAATTTCGAGAAATTCTCCCCAGAAGTTAGTAACTTGGGCATCATTCTTAAAAAGAAATATAGAGTTTGGAAGCGAATGAATTTGACGTCTCTCTCAAGACAATCTCAAATTTCCCGAAAAACCTATATAGACCCACGCGCATACCTTGCATTACGAAAATAAAATAAATACATAATTTCAAATTTTATCTCTACAGAACAACCGTTTACGAATTCAATAATAAATAACTTTATGTTTCCAACATATTGCATGTTATTTCTTTAAGAAATTGTACTTAAGGACTTAAAGTTTTTCATAATTTAAAATTTTAACAACGGTAAAATGTTATCTCATAAGCCAAATAAAATTGTTAAAATTTAGATTTCGCGAGATTCTCAGACATGAAAGCCTGAATAAAAAGTACAAATTACAACCGATTCTGCTAATTCATTAAAAAATTATTAAATTCATGTTTCTGCACACATAGGGTAACTGAGGGTAAGAGTGCTCTCGTGAATTTTTCATAGTTGGTATGCCTGCTGCAAAATTGGCTTGCATTACTCCATTGAGTATGGATTATTGACAAGGTTGAGACATACATTGGTCGAGCCGCAGAAGAATCTCTATTTAAATAGGTAAGAAAAGTTTTGTTGAAATCATAAGTAATTTTTTTAAAAGAGAACTCAAGCTTTCTACAGAGTTATAACTCACTCAGAAGGAACATGTTGACCTTAAAATGAAGTCGTATTTGTAGCAATGAAGTGGCATGAACTAATGTCATATGGCCGTATGTGCTGCTCCTTAGTAACACATCCTTAAACTGACTCTAAAAGTGTGCACAGAATGAGGGGGTAACTCTTATCCATTCATGATTATCTTTAATTCACAATGCGTTTTTTAAGACCTCACTTCAACATCGTTTTTATTACTATTTAAAATTATTGTGATAAAAATTATTATGTAGACCTAATAGTCAGTCCATTTAATCCTCTCTTGTAACTTTCAGAATTCAGAAGATCTTCAGCAGCCACAAACGTTATTAAATGGCGATAATGGCAACAATAATGGAAATGTAAGGTTAGGATCAATAGCAAAAGCAGGAAATGGTAATTAAGATATTAACCCGATAATGAACCCCACAGTGGGAATAAAAGTGAAAGTAGCTGAAATATCTCCACTCTCAAAATACAGCGTGGAAAAGAAGAGGAAGAGCCCCTTTTGCAATCATTGTTTATTAAGTCTAATTTTTTACATTAATTATCGTTTCTACAGTTGTAGTTAAATATATTATTAAATTTCGTATTTCTGTTTATGGGCATTGTGCTCTAGAATAGTATAGAAAAACTCAGTTATAAGTGTATTAAAAGCCCTGAAATTTTCTATGTCTGTCTCAAAAGTCTTCTCATATAAAACAAGTTGTTTTGGCGTGAATTCAAATATTTGTTTCATAACTTAATCACTGCAAACTCCTGATGTTTACTCTTACCAGCCTATGTGGCTAAGAATGTGCATTTGTCTCCTTTAAAAAAATCCATCTGCTGAATTTATAATCCGTATAATACTGTCATTTATTAAACGATTTTTCAATATTTAATCTACAATAAAATAGATTCCACAGACAATAATACACTAGGAGTGCAAAAGTTTCATGATCTGATGCAAAGAAACATATATTTGTTAGTATATGGATACCTCAAAACCTTACTTTTGAGAAAAAGGAGGAAATGTGTTTGCATTTCCTATAATCAATTAATGTTTCTATATACGGTATCTTATTTGTGATGCCATCTGTTATTACATATTCTAAATTAATTGTCCGTATGTGGATTACGACTTTTGCCCTTCTAGTTTTAAGAAAATAATTGTTTTCCAAAAGAAGTTGGTACTTGGATCACTACAGCACTGACTATATCAACAAATTATTTCACAATAAACTAGAATAGTATTTGAAAGAAATGTAATGAAGCTTTATTTTGTGAGCAGTTTGTATACTGAAAACGAGTAATTAATGTAAAACACAATCTGATACTTCCTGAACGGACAATTTCTGAAATGCTTTTAATTTATATTAACCCATGCTAAGTATGATTAAGGAGTTAGTAGATCAGTATGATCTGCATCATATACAGCGATCAAATTTCGAGATCCAAAGATCCTTTCTATTGACAAAAGGTATTAAAATTCGTTAACTAACATGATTAGATTGCCTCAAATGAAGCTGGTTCATATTTTTAACAAATCAGTCAATTTTAATTACATATACTTTGTGATGCGTTCTCTGGGATGCCAATTTCCATATCAAGGTGCAAAAGTTTTTATGACGAAGATAATGAAATTTCAACAAACAAAAGAAATGTTCAAAATTAAATTTTGTTAATCTAATAAAGTTAAGAAGGACTTGAAGTATAAAATACCTCAGCAGTTTCAACACTTTCAACATTATCATTTGTCATTTCATTGTCAGTTTACTGAAATGTGTTAATATTATTATCTAGACTTCTTAAAACAATTTATATACTTCGTTACATCATAAAAGAACACAAAAACTAAAAACGACGCCCTTTCGAGACAGTTTAACTTTCGTGAAGGTTTGTGATCACAACATAAACTCTGTGTTATGATGTGCCTTTGTAATACAAAAGAATATGAAGGTTTATTCTACAATGTTATAGGAAATCACACACTTCTATGTGAAGAGCACTGGGGAAAAACGTGATAAGTCCAAAATGATCGATTTTCTGTTTTATATGTCATGTAATAGCTCAGGTAGTGTAGATTTTTGTAGTTTAACTGTACAGAATAACAACCTCATTAGTCCAAAGAAATTTGAAGAATGATAACCAAAGACAATAGGATATAATGGGTCTTGAAACTTTTAACTTGTACTCGTGTAAAAACAGTAAATCGTGACTTATCAAGTTTTTCCTCTGCAGTCTTCATGTGCTACAAACCAAGAACTCTTATTTTCAATATTAAAGAGTAAGATTGGTACGCAAAGATACATAATATGTATTTATCCTTAGAATATGATTCTTTTAACAACTCTCGAACGACATATGATTTTTATTCTAAGACTACAGTGCAATTCTAAGTGTACTTACACCACAAGTGCTTTTAACTCAAAGAGACTGAATGTGGTTTCAACTCACACAACAGAATCTCAAACCAAATTCTATGAAATTACATACGCAGGCTGTGGGAGACATTGGCATGTGCCTGAAGTTCACCTGCTGAACTCTGTGTAGGCTGTGAGAAACTTTGTATGTACATGAGAATGAGAGCTCAGGAAAAGGACACGCCTGTGTTCCTTGACCTATGAACTTTTATTATTTTATCTGTACAAATAATTATTTTAATGTTGGATATTGCTCAATGTTTTAATGCACCTCTCAGAAAAATATCTGCAATTATGCTTTTATATGAAGATAATTTGCACGAGTATTAATGTCAAGCACACTTTCTTATCTTTGCGAGACGCTGTTTGTTGTTAGAGAAATGTGTTACGTTCCAGAATGTGTGACATTTTCCACTCGCTATTGAACTGCAGCATGAGACAGCTTCTTGTAGACCGTCTTCATGCGAAATTGTTGTAAAAAGAAAAACTTGATGGAACAAATAGTTACAATTTCATTCGCCAAGTCAAATCAGATCCAGAATGCATGAATATAGTATTCAGTTTGAAAATTCGTAAATTATTATGCTGAAACTTTTAAATATATTTCGATTAGGTCTTATATACGTGTGGGACCTGTTAAGGGGACACCATGGTGAAATAATGCTGAAAAAAATTAATAAACTCCACTTTTTTTGTTTTTATGACCTTAATTATATTTGAGACTGTTTTAAATGATCTAGCCATATAATAAAATGTGGCCGAGCATACATTGCTTGAGTGTGTTGAGAGAAATTTTTTGTGCTGTTTTCTCGACTTTAAAATTTTAAGTAGTATTGAATAGAAAAGCTCCTTGCACAACAATTTATTATTGTCAGATAGGTCTAAAACTTCTCACAGAGGTCAATAAAGTGTTGATAAATAAAATTTAATTAGCATTTGTATGAAATATTAATATTAAGTACCTTCGGGGCATATTCATATTTCAGCTAGATTAAATATGCTGTAATGGTAAATTCATTAAATTAAACAATTTATTCTGATTTTAGTTTAGAATGAGCTCAAAAAGGTAATTAATTTTTATTCCCATGACCATTTTCAAGCTTTTGACCAAATATGAGATAGAAATTTTGAAAACTTTGATGTAAGGAGTCTTTTTAGTGGCGTAAATATAAAATATATTTTAAAAAATATAATTTGAAAACTGTTAGCCATAATAGAACCAAATTGTGTACAGATGATAGTATTGTAGGCCTGTTTATGTAGTTTACATTTCACAAATTTTGGATGAAAATTGTACGTGTCCCCTAAACAAGACGGTTCAAGATATCAGAACCCATTAAGCTGAATTGTATATAACACAGAAGAAGTTTTTGGTTTTGATAAGTACCGCACGCTCCAAAGAAAGAAATATCAAATAATCAGCTCACAAGGTCCGCAGTTTTGGTTGGCGTCTTACTCATTATTCTCTTAAGTTCTTTTTATATTTTCACGTAGGTTCTTAATCACAAACAATGTAAACATACTTGAAATCTTAATATTTTCAAATGTCAGTTATATGAACAGAAAATTTGTATATTAAAACTGTTCACAACAATGAGTGTGCAATCGAGTCAAATTATAACCAATAAGAGATAAAATTCTACGAAGGAAAACTCACAAAGTTGGGACAAGAGTAGAATTATCGTACAGTTTAAGTTTCGTTGTGCTAGAGAAGGAAGGCCACTCCAAAGACTTTCTGTAACCATAATTTCTTCCTCAAATTGAGTAATTTTACCTTTCAAATTCTCTTAACATCTGAGATTGAGATGTGGGCGCTAAGATTTTTATTTTCAAATTCGTTTTCTTAGAGAACTGCAATCACTTCATACAAGAAATAAAACACCAACTCTTACTCTGAAATGGGGTCTTCCCGAATTTAGTACAACTTTATTTTTAGAATAATGTGTGCTTATATTTTATAGGTAATTACTGGAAAGCGTTTTTAGGAAATGTATTTTAAAGTTGTGTACATTTGAAATAGTTATACGATTTTGTAAATAAGAAACATTGTTAGTAAACCTGGTCTGAAAGCATGTCCTGAGTTTAGACAACCAGTTTTCACATGCACATTGATTTTAAAATGATCCACACACACGATTGTCTGTGGCCAACACAAAGAACAAATATCAATGATCAGTAATTGACCATTGATTTAATGTTAGAATACTCGGTAAGTATTTTATTATATATGTTATAGGCCTAATGTAAGTGAGATCAGATTATCTTGTTTGTATTTTTAAGTCCCTGTCATACCAAAGCACTATTTCTAGGTACGTCTGTGGATAAAACAGGATGCTCATATGTACTGGTATTGGACGAATTTTCGTAAGAAGAGTACGAATTTTGTGTTATGTTCTTTTCGTGAAAATAAATTCCTATTATTTTGTAATGTGCACTGTGTTTTGTGAATGATATTTCTTGGTGTCTCAGTGATTGGATTACTGTAAAATACTTTTTTATACATAAATTTCAAACATTCTGTTTGCATGTGAAACGATGGTGTAGTGTACTTACAGATAGTTCAAAGTTGCATGTTTATCACTTTCAGTTTGTACCAATAGTTGTTTTGTGACACAGATAGTTCTTAATGACTAAGCATCTAAATTAAATGTATGAATATAATTTGGACAGAGAAATTTTATAAATTGTCTTCACAATATAGAAAGTGTAACTGAGTGTTCTTAATTCTGAATCTTAAGTACGATGCATTTTTCTTGCGCGTTGTAACTTTCGTTTTAAGTTCAGTTGATAATTTCTGTACGTTTGCTACACCTCAATCTCTGAATATGTAAATAAATAGAAACTATGGTGCATTTATCATCGACGAACACAGACATTTTGTGTGTGCTAAAGGAAGATTGTGCAGTTGAGTGAAACGAACATTTCAGCAAGTGAGTGAAAGTTTTACAATTTGTCTGTCAAATGTTGAATCATTACTTACGGAAAAAAAGTTTGAATTGGGAGATATATTTTAACATTGTACAGCACTAACACAAATATAGTAATAAATTGCACGTTGTCTTGTTTCTTACTTTTTTGCATTGTTACTTTACATCCTTATGTTAGGTGTGGACCCCAATGATCTTTCGACCCCACATCAATGGAATGTTACCAGTGATTTAATAATAATAATAATTTAATGATAATAATTTATTTATTTAATCTGGCAGAGCTAAGGCCAGTATTCCTTCTCTTCCACCCAGCCAGACTCTAATTCAAATTAAATACATTTGCTTACATAGTTATTACATTAATATCTAGATCATAAAACAACATGAAAGTAAATAATGAAAATTGGATAACTAATGTTAGTGTGACAATAATAAACATTGGTAAGAAATAGTTATAATAATAATAATAATAATAATAATAATAATAATAATAATAATAATAATAATAATAATAATAGTAATAATAATAGTAGTAGTAGTAATAATAATAATAATAATAATAATAATAATAATAATAATGAGATAATTTAGATATTTATCTGTGATATATATAACAATTAAACTTTGAGAAACTTGAAACAGCTATTATTGTTAACAATAATTGTTAGAAAAATATCTCGTTAGCCTATTCTTAAATTGGTTTGATGTCTGACAGTCCCTGACATTACTCGGTAGGGAATTCCAAAGTCGAGGAACAGCCACAGTGAAAGAAGATGAATATGAGGATGTTCGGTGGGAGGGAATGGATAATATTGAGGAGTGTTGTGATCGTGTGTCTAGGTTATGATGGGTGGATAAATTTTGAAAACGAGACGCAAGATAGACAGGAGTGGAGAAATGCAATATGTGAAAGAGAAGGGAAAGACAGTGGATTTTCCTACGATCTTCTAGACGGAGCCAGGACAACATTTCGAGGGATGGTGTTACGTGATCAGCCCGGCGAATATTTCAGACGAAGCAGACGCACATATTATGAACACGTTGTAGTCTCTGCGCCGAAGTAACGCTTAGGTCAGTAAACAGAATATCACAGTAATCGAAGTGGGGCATCACGAGTGTTTGCACTAACATTTTTCTTCAATCGTCTAAACGAGTGGATTAATGAGAATACTTTTTTGCAGGTTTCTGCAACTTGAATGTTCCAATTTAAACTTTTATCCATATAAATACCTAGATTCTTTACTGATTCACTGAACGGAATTTCGGTGCCGTGTATTTTAATCGGGGACAAATTTGGTATGGTAATAGTGCTTAACAAACTTGAATGACCCACAATGTTTGACTGTGATTCAGTTGTAAAAAAAAAAAAAAGTTTGGTGGCATCCCCCCCCCCCGCTCTCTCTCTCTTTTTCCATTTTATTTTATATATATATATATATTTCCAGGATAGCTATTTTAAGCTCCTGACATTCAAAGCTTCATGAAACAAATTAAAATAGCTTCATAGCAACCTTGTGGAAAGGAATGTTTATAATTTTGTTCGATTCCATATAGGCCTATGTAGACAAGAACTGAAACACAATGAAACACAGATTTCTTTCTTATAAAAAGTTGGACTTAGAACAGTCTCGTTCTTAGCCACCGATATACAAATTTTACTTTCCGGAACAGTGTTCCGATGCAGCTAAATCACTGGATATTACTGTATGTTCGTTCAGCATTGAAAAGTGAAATAAAACCTCAGCACCCTACGGCACTGAGATTCAAACATTTTGAAAATGGACCAACACATAGACAGTCTGTATCATTACACGTTTTACGTGATTTGCAATAATTAAATTCCTTTTATCATATGAATGATATTAGGTACCGTTTATATTCTTGAACCGTCATTCAAAAGATATACAGTCCCCAAATTATTTCGTATACAATCAAATAAGAAGTAAATCTTCCATTTTCCGTTACCAAAGAAACTCTTTTTAAATTCACAATTAAGATATTTTATTTTATTTGTAAAGTGTAGAGTGTAATTAGTTAATTATTTTTCGTAAGATTACATAAAACATATTTGAGGTTTATTAAGAATTTCGAAAAGATGGTTAATGGGCCTGACATTCGCTTGTGCTATTGTTACCAGGAAATATTTGGTTCCTTTTTTTTACCATCCCTCTTCTTCCTTTTCTTCTTCACCCTTAGTAATAAACTGATAAGAATGCACACAATTAAAGACAAGCTTAATTAGAATTTGATGAGATAAAATAGTCCCAAGTAGCCCCACTGTCAGTGAAAAGTTTAGGAAGGTTTGAAGAGGTAGATTAGTGACAAGAAGACCCCCTGTCAGTGAAAAGTTTGGGTAGGTTTGATTAAATGAATGACAAGTAGTCCCACTGTCAGAGAGAAGGTTATTTGGGGTTTGATGAGATAAAATTAGTGACAAATAGCTCCACTGTTTGTTTGGATGGGGTTTGATGAGGTTGATTAATGACAAGTAGTCCCACAGTCAGTGATGAGGTTAGGAAGGTTCGAGGAGATAGACTAGTGACAAGAAACCCCACTATGATTGAGAAGGTTAGGCAAGTTTGATTATATTAGTAACAAATAGTCCCACCGTCAGAGACGAGGTTAAGTAGGGTTTGGTAAGGAAATAAGATTAGTGAAAAGTAGTCCCACTGTCAGTGACAATGTTATGAGATGAGATAAAAGGATAGGGTTTGAAGAGGAGATAGATTAATGACAACTAGCCTCTCTCAATGAAAGGGTTAGGAAAGTTTTGATGAGATATAGATTAATGATAAGTAGCCCTTCTCAGTGAAAAGGGTTAGGAAGGGTTTGATGAGGAGATAGATAAATGACAAATATCCCACTGTCAGTGAAAGGATTACGTATGGTTTAATTAGGAGATAGATTAATGACAAATAGCCCAGTCTGTGAAAGGTTTAGGAAGGGTTTTATGAGGGGCTATATTAGTGATAAGTAGCCTACTCTCAGTGAAAGGATTACGTATAGTATAATGGGGAGATAGATTAATGACAAATAGCCCAGTCTGTGAAAGGCTTAGGAAGGGTTTTATGAGGGGCTATATTAATGATAAGTAGCCCACTCTCAGTGAAAGGATTACGTATGGTTGCATGAGGAGATAGATTAATGACAAATAGCCCAGTCTGTGAAAGGCTTAGGAAGGGTTTTATGAGGGGCTATATTAATGATAAGTAGCCCACTCTCAGTGAAAGGATTACGTATAGTTTAATGAGGAGATAGATTAACGACAAATAGCCCAGTCTGTGAAAGGCTTAGGAAGAGTTTTGTGAGGGGCTATATTAATGATAAGTAGCCCACTCTCAGTGAAAGGATTACGTATAGTTTAATGAGGAGATAGATTAATGACAAATAGCCCAGTCTGTGAAAGGCTTAGGAAGGGTTTTATGAGGGGCTATATTAATGATAAGTAGCCCACTCTCAGTGAAAGGATTACGTATAGTTTAATGAGGAGGTAGATTAATGACAAATAGCCCAGTCTCTGAAAGGCTTAGGAAGGGTTTTATGAGGGGCTATATTAATGATAAGTAGCCCACTCTCAGTGAAAGGATTACGTATAGTTTAATGAGGAGGTAGATTAATGACAAATAGCCCAGTCTGTGAAAGGCTTAGGAAGGGTTTTATGAGGGGCTATATTAATGATAAGTAACCCACTCTCAGTGAAAGGATTACGTATAGTTTAATGAGGAGATAGATTAATGACAAATAGCCCAGTCTGTGAAAGGCTTAGGAAGGGTTTTATGAGGGGCTATATTAATGATAAGTAGCCCACTCTCAGTGAAAGGATTACGTATGGTTGAATGAGGAGATAGATTAATGACAAATAGCCCAGTCTGTGAAAGGCTTAGGAAGGGTTTTATGAGGGGCTATATTAATGATAAGTAGCCCACTCTCAGTGAAAGGATTACGTATAGTTTAATGAGGAGATAGATTAATGACAAATAGCCCAGTCTGTGAAAGGCTTAGGAAGGTTTTTATGAGGGGCTATATTAATGATAAGTAGCCCACTCTCAGTGAAAGGATTACGTATGGTTGAATGAGGAGATAGATTAATGACAAATAGCCCAGTCTGCGAAAGGCTTAGGAAGGTTTTTATGAGGGGCTATATTAATGATAAGTAGCCCACTCTCAGTGAAAGGATTACGTATAGTTTAATGAGGAGATAGATTAATGACAAATAGCCCAGTCTGTGAAAGGCTTAGGAAGGGTTTTATGAGGAGATAGATTAATGACGAGTAGCCCACTTTGGACTCGATAGCATCAAATTGGGAATCCCTAACACATGCTGATTTTCGAGAAAAAAGTACTAAGGCCAACATTCTTGCCTCCATAACTCCGCCGTATATGTAGTGAGGCGAATAGAGCTCCGCGAACACTATCTATAGTGCAAAGGCCAACCAAAACAGACTTTTCTCTCCAGGAGGAGAATGAAGGGGCTCAGAGACCCTCCCTTTTCACTGTAGCATCACCGCATGATTACTAGTAATCACCAGTAAAATCGAGCAAATCCGTTGCACTTCTAGATTTTTATCAAATCAAATTTCGAATCCAGAACAAAAGCTGATTTTCGAAAAAGAAAATACCAAGGGATTAATATAAATATTATATCGCATGCTCAGTATCCCAAGTTGCAGTTATAACACATTGAGAATGATCAGTATTCAAAGTTCCAGCTTTAACACATTGGTCTTACTCAAGTGTTCGAAGGTAAATTATAACACACTGCGCATGCTCAGTGCCCAACATACAGTTATAACCCACTGCGCATGCTCAGTATTCAAAGTTCCAGTTTTAACACATTGGTCATGCTCAGAATCCCAAGTTACATCGTATGCTCAGTGTCACTACCTTCAGTTATAACCCACTGCGCATGCTCAGTATTCCGAGTTCCAGTTTCAACACATTTGTCATGCACAGTATACAAAGTTACAGCTATATCACACTGCGCATGCTCAGTATGACCTGTTCCAGTTTTAACACTCTTCGCATTCTTAGTATCCCAAGTTACAGTTATAACACACTGCGCAATCTCAGTATTCCATGTTTTAGTTTCAACACATTGGTCATCCCCAGTATCCCAAGTTATAGATATAACAGTCTGCGCATGCTCAGTAATCTAAGTTCTAGTTTTAATACATTACAAATGTTCAGTAAACCAAGTTACAGTTATAACACATTGCGCATGGTCAGTATTGCAAGTTCCAGTTTTAACACATTTCGCATGCTCAGCATTCCAAGCTACAGTTATAACACACTGCGCATCCTCAGTATTCAAAGTTCCAGTTATAACACACTGTGCATGCTCAGTAATCCAAGTTAAAGTTGTAATAGGCTACATTGAGCATACACAGTATTCCAAGTTCCAATTTTAACACATTGCTTATGTACAGTATCCAAAGATACAGGTGTATAAACACTGCGTATGCTCAGTTTCCCAAGTCCCAGTTTAACGCTTTGCGCGTCCTTAGTATCTCAAGTTACGGTTATAACACATTGCGCATGCTCAGCATCCCAAGTTATAGATATAACACATTGCGCATGCTCACTAGTCCATGATGCCGTTTTAACCCACTGCGCATGCTCAGTATTACAATTTACAGTTATAACACTGTACGCATGTTCAGTATTCGAAGTTCCAGTTTTAACATAATGCGAATGGTCAGTATTCGAAATTACAATTATAAAAAACTGCGCTTGCTCAGTATCCCAAGTACCAGATTTGACACTTTGCGCGTTCTCAGCATCCCAAGTTACAGCTTTAACACATAGGGCATACAAAGTATCTCGAGATACAGAAATAGCACACTGCGCATGCTCAGTATTCGAAGTTCCAGTTTTAACATACTGCGCATGCTCAGTATCCAAAGTTACAGATATAACACACTGCGCATGCTCAGTATTCCAACATAAAGGAATAAAACACTGCGCATGCTGTGTGTCCCAATTCCAGTTTTAACACACTGTGCATTGCCCAGTTTTCAAAGACCCAGTTTTACCGCATTGCGCATCCGCAACATTCTAAGTTACTGTTATAACACACTGCGCATGCTCAGTAGTGAAAGATCCATTTTCAACACACTGCGCATACTCTGTATCCCAAGTTAAATTTGTGAAACACTGCCCATGCTCAGTATTCCAAGTTCCAAGTTCAACACTCTCTGCGTGCTCAATATTCAAAGTTACAGCTATAACACATTGCGTAAGCTCAGTATACCAAGTTATACAGTTATAACAAACTGCGCATTCTCAGTATTTGAAGTTACAGTTACAAGACACTGCGCATGTTCAGTATTCCAATATCATCTTTTCACATATTGCTCATGCTCAGTATTTCAAGTTACAGTTATAACACACTGCGACTGCTCAGTATTCCCAGTTACGTTTATAAGACATTGCAAGTCCTAAATATCCAAAGTTACACTTATAACACACTGCGCATGCTGAGTACTCAACTTTCCAGTTTTAACACACTGATCCGACTCACTATCTCAAGTTGCAGTTGTAACACACTGTGCATTTTCAGAATTACTGCGCATGATCAGTATTTGAAGTTCCAGTTTAACACACTGCGCATACTAAGTATCATAAGTAAGTTACATTTACAGCACACTTCGCATGCCCAGCATCCCAAGTTACAGTGAAAACGCTTGCGCATACTCGGTATTCCAAGTTTAAGTTTTAACCTACTGCGCACGTTCAGTATTCGATGTTACAGTTATAAAACACTGCGCATGCTCAATATCTCTTCTTACAGTTAAAACACACTCCGAATGCTCAGTATTGAAAGTCAAGTTTATAAGACACTGAGCATGAGCAGTGTGTTATAACAGTAACTTGGGATACTGAGCAAGTGCAATGTGTTATAAGTGTAAGTTGGGATACTGATCATGCGCAGTGTGTTAAAACTCGATCTTTGAATACTGATTATGTGCAGTGTGTTGTAACTGTAAATTGGGATAGTGAGCATGCGCAGTGAATTATAAATAGAATTTATGATACTGAACATGCGCAATAATTCTGAGCTTGCGCATTTGTTTTACAACTATTCTCCCTCTATTCCTCCTCTATTTGCTCCTATTCTTTCTATTTTTTTATTTCTTCCTATATTTTCTACTCTGTTTTCCTTTCATTTTCGTCCATATTCTCCTCTATATTGCATCTATTATCTCCCCTAATTTTTCTTTATTCTCTCTTCTATTTTCTGTGTTTGTACTACATTTTCTTTCTACTTTCCCTTCAATATCCAGAATTATAAAAAAATTGAAAAATTCAAGATTTTGGAAATTTTCAAAACAACTTCAGAATTTCTGAAGATAAAAAAATATTTAAAATTTAAAAAAAATTCTAACTCTCAAAAATGGAAATTAAAAAAAATTCAAAATAGAAAAATTGTTCAATATGATTAAAACTTTTTTAAATTTCCAAAAAATTGAAAAAAAAAATTAAAATTCTTAAAAATTCAGTTATAGTAAAGAATTCAGAAAAAAATTCAACAATTTTCAAATTTAAAGAAATGTTAGAAATTAAAAAAAAATTAAAATAAAGAAAGATTTTAAAAAAATTACAGAAAAATTTTCAAATACTGTACATAAAAAGATTAAAACAATTTTTAATAAGTTCAAAAAATTGTTCTATACTTTCAAACATTTTTAACATTTTGTTGAATAATTCAATATATCAAAATTTAAAGAATCATGATAAAACATTAAAAAAATACAAAATTTCAAAATTTCCGAACTTTAATATATATTCAAAACTTTCCTAAATTCAAACTTTAAAACTTTTCAAGAACTCAAAAAAAATTTCAAATTTAAGAAATAAAAAAAAACATATCGAATTTAAAAAAATTAAAGAAATTTCTGAAATTAAAAAAAAATTGAAAAATTAAAAAAAATATTCCAAAATAAAATTACCAAATTTTCCAAAAAAATACACATCAAAATATAGTTATCAAAAATTTTAAAAATGTCTAGATTTTCAAAAACTTTCAAGATTGGAATATGTTGAAAAATTCGAAACATAAAAATAAATTAATGAGGATTAAACATTTTTAAATATTCGAAATTTTAAAATTAATTTAATTAATTTGAAAACATGGAGAATAGACAAGGAAATACACAGAGATTAGAGAAGGAAACAGACGGAGAATAGTGGAGGAAATAGAGGGATAATAGTGGAAATATAGGTAGATTAGAGGGAGAAATAGAGGGACAACAGTTGAGGAAATAGAGGGAGAATAGAGGAGGAAATAGAGGTAGAATAGCGAAAATAGTGGGAGAATAGGGGAGGAAATAGAGAGAGAACAGAGGAGGAAATAGAGAGAGAATAAATGAGGAAATAGAGAGGAAATAGAGGAAATACAGAGAGATTAGAGGACGAAATAGAGGGAGACTAGAGGAGGAAATAGAAGGACAATATAGGAGGAAATACATGGAGAATAGGGGGTAGAGTAGGAAATAGAGGGAGAATAGAGAAGGAAATAAGGGAGAAAAGAGTAAATAGAGGAAGAATAGAGGAAATAGAGTAAGAATAGAGGGAGAATAAAGCAGAAAATAGAGGCAGAATAAAGGAGGAAATATATGGAGAATAGAGGAGATAGAGGGAGAATAGGGGAGGAGATAGAAAATAGAGGAGATACAGAGAAATTATAGGAGTAAATAGAGGGAGAATGGAGGAGGAAATAGACGTAAAATAGAGGAAATAGAGGTAGGAATAGAGGAGAAAATAGAGGGAGAAGAGAGGAGGAAATAGAGAGAGAATAGATGAGAAAATGCAGAGAGAATAGATGAGAAAACAGGGAGAATAGAGGAGAAGATACAGGGAGAATAGAGGAGGAAATAGAGATAGAATAGCGGAAGAAAAAATGGAGAGAGAATATGGCAGGAAATAGAGGGTGATGGGACGTGGAATTAGAGAAAAGCACACGGGAGGAAATAGATGGAGAACAGAGGAGAAATTAGAGGGGGAATAGTGAAGGAAATAGAGAGAGAATAGAGGAGTAGATAGAGGGCGAAATAGAGAAAGAATAGGGGAGGAAATGGGGAGAATAGAGGAGGAAATGGCTTGAGAATAGAGGAGGAAATAGGGGTGAATAGAGGAGGAAATAGAGGTAGAATAGAGAAAATAGTAGGAAAATAGGGGAGGAAATGGAGAGAGTACAGAGGAGGAAAATAGAGAGAATAAGTGAGGAAAAAGAAGAGAAATAGAGGAGGAAATACAGGGAGATTAGAGGACGAAAAAGAGGGAGACTAGAGGAGGAAATAGAGGGAGAGTAGAGGAGAAAATACAGGGAGAATTGAGGAACAGAGTATGAAATAGAGGGAGAATAGATGGAGATTAGAGGAGGAAATAAGGGAGAAAAGAGGAAATAGAGGGAGAATAGAGGAAATATAGTAAGAATAGAGGGAGAACGAAGGAGGAAATAGAGGGAGAATAGATGAGGAATAGAGGGAAAATAGAGGAGATAGAGGGGGAATAGGGGAGGAGATAGAGGGGGAAATAGAGGAGATACAGAGAAAACATAGGAGTAAATAAGGGAGAATGGAGGAGGAAATAGACGTAGAAGAGAAGAAATAGAGGTAAAATATAGGCGAAAAAGAGGGAGAGTAGAGGAGGAAATAGAGAGAGAATAGATGAGAAAATGGAAAGTGAATAGATGAGAAAACAGAGGGAGAATAGAGGAGGAAATACAGGGAGAATAGTGGAGGAAATTGAGGGAGAATGGAGAAGGAAATATACAGAGAATAGCTGAAGAAAAATTGGAGAGAGAATAGAGAAGGAAATAGGGGATGATGGGAGAAGGAAATAGAGGCAGAACAGCGGCGGAAATAGACGGGGAATGGGGAGGAAATAGAGGAGTCAATAGAGGACGAAATAGAGGGAGAATAGAGGAGGAAATAGGTTAGAATAGAGGACATAGGGTGAGAATAGAGGACGAAATAGGCGTAGATTAGAGGAAATAGGGGTAAAATAGAGAGTGTAGTGGGAGAATAGGGGAGGAAAAAGAGAGAGAACAGAGGAGGAACTAGAGAGAGAGAGCATATGAGGAACTAGAGGAGGAAATACAGGGAGAATAGAGGAATAGAGTAGGAAATAGCGGGAGAATAGATGGAGGATAGAGGAGGAAATAAGGGAGAAATGATTAAATAGGTGGAGAATAGAGGAATTAGAGTAAGAATAGAGGGAGAATAAAGGTGGAAATAGAGGCAGAATAGAGGAGGATATAGAGGGAGAATAGAGGAGATAGAGGGAGAATAGATTAGGATATAGAGGGAAAATGGAGGAGATACAGGGAAATTATAGGAGTAAATAGAGAGAGAATGGAGGAGGAAGTAGACGTAGAATAGAGGAAAAATAGAGGATGAAATAGCGAGAGAGTAGAGGGAGAACAGAGGAAGAAATAGAGGGGGGAATAGAGGAGGAAATAGAGGGAGAATAGAGGGGTAAATAGAGGACGAAATAGAGAAAGAATAGAGGAGGAAATAGGGGTAGAATAGAGGAGGTAATATGATTAGATTGGAGGAGGGGAGATTAGAGGAGCAAATAGGCGTAGATTAGAGGAGGAAATAGAGGTAGGATAGAGAAAATAGTGGGAAAATAGGGGTAGAAATAGGGAGAGAACAGAGGAGGAAATAGAGAGAGATAGAATGAGGAAATAGAAGGGAAATATAGAAGGATATATAGGGAGATTAGAGGACGAAATAGAGGGAGACTAGAGGAGGAAATAAAGGGAGAGTAGAGGAGGAAATTCAGGGAGAATAGAGGAATAGATTAGGAAATAGAGGGAGAACAGATGGAGAATAGAGAAGGACATAAGAAGAAAAGATTAAATAGAGGGAGAATAGAGGAAATAGAGTAAAATAGAGGGAGAGTGTAAATTAGAAAATAGAGGAGGAATAGAGGAAAAATAGTGGGAAAATAGGGGAGATAGAGGGAGAATAGGGGAGGAGATAGAAGGAAAATAGGGAAGATAGGGAGAAGTCATAGTAGTAAATAGAGGGAGAAAGGAGGAGTCAATAGACCTAGAATAGAGGAAATAGACGTAAAATAGGGGAGAAAATAGAGGGAGAATAGAGGGGGAAACAGAGGAAGATTAGACGCGGAAATAGTAGTAGTAGTTGTTGTAGGTTTATTTTGCCTGGCAGAGTTAAGGCCATGAGGCCTTCTCTTCCGCTCAACCAGGTTACAAAAATATACATGAAATACAAAATTAGATTACAAAAGAACACAAAAGAAAATACCTTAGAAATTACATAAAATATAGTAGAAAATGACAATAGACAAGATCAGTTACATAATATAAAATTACAAATAGTGAAGATCGGTTACATAATATATAAAATAAAGTAGAAATTTACACATAAACAAAATCAGTTACATAACATAAGGGGAATATACACACTCACACACACACACACACACACACACACAATTTATAAGACCTAAAATGCTCGAGATAAATTCGACGATTAATTCACTTCAGATATATACTATACAGTTAATATACTAATAGGAGAATACATGTGGGTTACAAGACATAAAATGTTGATTAGCAAAGTCGTACTAAATGGCATGCAAATACAAATGATTAAGTAATATATCAAGATGAGAAAAAAAGAAGAAGAGAGAGAGAGAGGAGAAAAAAAATAACAGATTGGTCATTTAAGACTATTTAGAAACTTCCGCAAGAGTCTAGTTCTGTTCATTAAAAATATTTCTAAGTAGAGTGTGCTTAAAAGATTTTAGACTCCGACTGCTCCTGATTTCCTGTGGCAAGGAATTCCAGGAACGAGCTGTGTGTATTGTGAAGGAAGCAGAGTAGAGAGATGTTTGATGGAATGGAATTGATAGAACAAGGTTATGCTGTGAACGTGTATCACGGTTGTGGTGGGATGCTAAAAGTGTGAAGCGAGGAACTAGGTAACTAGGTGTGGAATTATTTAAAATCTGATACAGCAAACAGAGTGAATGAACTGAACGCCTCTCCCGTAAACGAAGCCAAGACAATTGAAAGAAATACTCGGAGACATGATCATAGCGACGGCTGTTAAAAATGAAACGAACACAAGCATTATGAACACGCTGAAGCCTCAATGACAATTTAACACTAAGATCATTATACAAAACGTCGCAATAGTCAAAGTAAGGCATCACCAGGGTCTGTATCAAGATCTGTTTCAGTTTAGAAGGAAAGAAATTTTTCAGTCTTTTCAGTGAATGCAAGATTGAGAAAGTTTTCTTACAGACATATTTTACCTGTGCATTCCAGCTGAGATTCTAGTCGAAATGGAAACCTAAATGTTTTTAACCGTAGTACTGAATGGTATTATAGTATTATTTAAAGTCACTGGCAAAAGTGTATTAATGCTGGTGGAAGATAGTAATCTTTGATGTCCTAGTAGAATTACTTGCGTTTTCCTGGGATTAAGATTTAGCCCGCATTTTCTAGCCCAGCTGCTGATTAACGTAAGATCATGATTTAATTTTAATAGGCTATCAATAAGTGAGTTTGGTCGTGAATGTATATATATCTGAAGATCATCTGCATAGAGATGATGCTGACAATGTTTAAGGGCAGTAGAGATGTCGTTAATGTAAATAGCGAAAAGTAGAGGCCCTAGTACAGATCCTTGAGGGATTCCTGCCTTCACGTTTCGCCATGAAGAAAACCGATTATTGTGAGACACACATTGATGGCGATCGCGAAGGTAAGACTCCATCCACATGATTGCCGTGTCTGACAAATGCAACATTTTCAGCTTTGCAATAAGAATATCAATGTCGATAGTTTCAAATGCTCGAGAAATGTCCAGTAGTGATAGTACGGTCACTTCGCGTCTGTCCATAGCTTCACGCGCATCCTCAGTGATCTTAAGTAGGGCAGTAGAGGTGCTATGATTTGGTCTGAAGCCGGACTGGAGTGGGTCAAGGAGATTATACGAGTCCAGGTAGTCGGTGAGTTGCCTGTGGACTATACGTTCTAGTAAAAAAAAAGGTAAAGGTATCCCCGTAACATGCCATGAAGGCACTTGGGGGGCATGGAGGTAGAGCCCCATGCTTTCCATGACCTCGGCACTAGAATGAAGTGATGTGGTCGGCACCACGCTCTGACCGCCTTTTACCCCCGGGAAAGACCCGGTACTCAATTTTATAGGAGGCTGAGTGAACCTCGGGGCCGTTCTGAAAGTTTGGCAACGAGAAAAAATCCTGTCACCACCTGGGATTGAACCCCGGAGTTTCTAGTCCGTAGCCAGCTGCTCTACCAACTGAGCTACTTTAGATAATGTCGGAAGAATACTTATTGGTCTGTAGTCGCTAGGAATGGTAGGCTGAGTGACTTTAGGGGGAGGTCGAACAAGAGCATATTTCCATTGCACAGGGTAGGAGGATGTGATAAGAGAAGCGTTGAAGATATGTGTAAGAGTTGGAAGAATAATGTCGATTATTTTACTAAGCATTGTTGTGGTAATACCGTCGGTGCCTTGTGCTTTTGTTTTGATACGTTTTAAAGATTTAATTATGTCTGTAGGAGATACGTCACACAGAAAAAATTTCTCACGTATAGGCGGAGGTCGGGATGTGAGTTCGTCTATAGCATGGTGGAAACAGATTAAGATCAGATCGAGTGCACCTCAGCACATGTGTGGACTTCGGTCCTGCGTTCATAGACATCTATGACGTAGTGCAGAGGGCGGCCACTAGAGGGAACCCAAGAGTTGGAGCTTAATCTGAGACGATTCTAACCGGCGTCGCAGTTGTATCCGGTGTGGCTTAGTGGATAAAGCATCAGCACGTAGAGCTGAAAACCCGGGTTCAAATCCCGGCGCCGGAGAGAATTTTTCTCCGTTCCATTACTCTTTCATCGTATGATGACGCAGAATATCTGCATGGAAATATCATATGTACTTCGGTACATTAAAATAATATACATGATATGCGTAAATCACTTCGTGATTTAAGACGGCGCTTATTCCGTCGGATCCCGGCCAACTAGTCACTCATATCGAGTGCACCTCAGCACATGTGTGGACTTCGGTCCTACGTTCATAGACATCTATGACGTAGTGCAGAGGGCGGCCACTAGAGGGAACCCAAGAGTTGGAGCTTAATCTGAGACGATTCTAACCGGCGTCGGAGTTGTATCCGGTGTGGCTTAGTGGATAAAGCATCAGCACGTAGAGCTGAAAACCCGGGTTCAAATCCCGGCGCCGGAGAGAATTTTTCTCCGTTCCATTACTCTTTCATCATATGATGACGCAGAATATCTGCATGGAAATATCATATGTACTTCGGTACATTAAAATAATATACATGATATGCGTAAATCACTTCGTGATTTAAGACGGCGCTTATTCCGTCGGATCCCGGCCAACTAGTCACTCATATCGAGTGCACCTCAGCACATGTGTGGACTTCGGTCCTACGTTCATAGACATCTATGACGTAGTGCAGAGGGCGGCCACTAGAGGGAACCCAAGAGTTGGAGCTTAATCTGAGACGATTCTAACCGGCGTCGGAGTTGTATCCGGTGTGGCTTAGTGGATAAAGCATCAGCACGTAGAGCTGAAAACCCGGGTTCAAATCCCGGCGCCGGAGAGAATTTTTCTCCGTTCCATTACTCTTTCATCGTATGATGACGCAGAATATCTGCATGGAAATATCATATGTACTTCGATACATTAAAATAATATACATGATATACGTAAATCACTTCGAGATTTAAGACGGCGCTTATTCCGTCGGATCCCGGCCAACTAGTCACTCATATCGAGTGCACCTCAGCACATGTGTGGACTTCGGTCCTGCGTTCATAGACATCTATGACGTAGTGCAGAGGGCGGCCACTAGAGGGAACCCAAGAGTTGGAGCTTAATCTGAGACGATTCTAACCGGCGTCGGAGTTGTATCCGGTGTGGCTTAGTGGATAAAGCATCAGCACGTAGAGCTGAAAACCCGGGTTCAAATCCCGGCGCCGGAGAGAATTTTTCTCCGTTCCATTACTCTTTCATCGTATGATGACGCAGAATATGTGCATGGAAATATCATATGTACTTCGGTACATTAAAATAATATACATGATATGCGTAAATCACTTCGTGATTTAAGACGGCGCTTATTCCGTCGGATCCCGGCCAACTAGTCACTCATATCGAGTGCACCTCAGCACATGTGTGGACTTCGGTCCTGCGTTCATAGACATCTATGACGTAGTGCAGAGGGCGGCCACTAGAGGGAACCCAAGAGTTGGAGCTTAATCTGAGACGATTCTAACCGGCGCACAGTGTGTAATTGAGCGAGTCTAGCCGACCAAAAATCATTTCTCGAAAACTAATCGTTCAATTTTCATAAAGTTTAGTATGTACCTTCAATTATTGAAGTGGATAAGTTTTTAATAATGAAAATGAAAATAGCAACTATTTTTACTGAAAATAAAAATAGTAATATTGTAAAAAAATCGATTCGAGTGAAAAAAAAATTAATTAATGTGGAATTAATGTTCATAATGTGGAATGCACTCAAAATTGAAAGCGTAAGGCGAAGGAATATTGCTACATATCTTACTCGTTCGGACGTCAGATACATCCCCATCCTCGCTGCTAGTCTCTCCTTTGACAGCACCGACTAATGGAGGCTCGGAGACAACTGCAGCACTACTATTGAAATCGACCGCGATTTCCTCTTCTTAATTTCTTTAAGCTGGTGATGTAAGGGTCCAAAGAAATAAGTAGCCTGAGTAAAAGATCGGTATTTGTGTCTTTTTTTATGTTTTTCTTGCGAAGACTTCTCTGAAAAGTCTATAGTATTTGTTCCTCGTTTCCTGGCCTTCCTCAGGTAGTTTGCCAGTAAGTATAATAGTGTCCTGTGACCTTCTGTCCATGAGCCAAGAGTTTGTGAAGGATTGTAGGCATGTAATACTATTTGTGCAAGCATAAATATAATTCCCTTGTCTCCCTTGCATACATGTCAAGTGTCCGTTCATCAGTATTGCAAAACCGCAAGAAAAAGGTTTCTGATATATTATGTGTAAACGACTTATTAGATTTCCATCTATTCCCGTATATATGCAAAAGTGGAAACCTCCCTGAAAAATATTCTTGCGGTACTTGCATCGTTTTTATTGCAACTGATTTGTTTTATCATGTCAACATGCCTGAACCTATCCTATCTTCAATGTTTTGCAAAAATAAAACGGTGGATATAAATTAACTGTTACAAGATTCTGTATTTCCCTTAATTCTTTATATTGCTTTGAGGTCAACTGTAAATCAGTAATCAAAGCGAGATCCTTATTAGGTGACAATATTGTTAGTCGTTCCTGCAAAATCAATTTTTACGATTTTTTTTTTCCATTTTGTCACACGTTGAAGTAATGCAAGTGAAAGCTCTCCTACAATATTCGCCGCATCTGTTTTCCTAGAAGTTCTGAAATTCATATGGGCAACAGAAAGCTTTTCTTCTGGCGATCTTTCTTTAAAATGTGGACTAGTTTTCTTTCCGTTTTGATCTTTCGCTCAGTCTCCGAAAAGTTACGTGGACGTCCTCGAATGCTTGTACTGGCAGAATCAAATTGGAATTGTTTTGTAGTAGATGGCAAAGTTTTATATATTTTATTTTCAGACTTTGCATCTTGGTTGAAACATAGTGCATTATATTTTAAGACATTTTTCTCATTTCTGCTGTATTTTTCCCACCGTAATCGAATTTTCGAGCATAGAAATTAAATTCATTTTTTATTGACTGTAAAATGTCTTCAGAGTAATCTTTGAGACCAAAATGTTCAATTATATTTGAGAATTTCACTTTTCTCTCGCTCTTGTTCCACATGTGGAAAACAGCTCTCCGGATTACTGAGCACATGGTGTCTGAAAAATAATTAATAGTTTTTCTGTCTGCACCTGTTTGCAGAAAAAAATCACGACGTCGTATTCAGAAAAGTATAATGAATATCTCTACAACATTTTATCGAGGTGATAGAGGGCTACACCTTTTAAAAGTCAACTCGAAATATATAATAAGGTAAAACTCAAACTCTTTGCACATGTTTATCCAGACACTTATTCTAGACAATAAGATAATAATTTTTGTCACGAAAATTAGCTTATATGTAAGTATATACCTTCTTATAATATATCCACACTCTGTATTAGAAAAAATACTGTATTAACTTTACCACTTTGCACCATCCAAACACATACTTCGCGCCCGCCTCTGCAGCGTAAATGATCTTATCGCAGACATGCAACTTTCGCTCTGTTGTGAGTGTCCCCTAACAGATGTAAGCATCTGTCTACACTTGGATAGTATACTTTGGAGTGTTATAAACACGTCTATATAAGAATTTAGCATTAAAGATAGGGTGTGAAAATTGATTTTTGGCCGGCTAGCTGCTTGAAATTACACACTGTGCGGCGTCGGAGTTGTATCCGGTGTGGCTTAGTGGATAAAGCATCAGCACGTACAGCTGAAAACCCGGGTTCAAATCTCGGCGCCGGAGAGAATTTTTCTCCGTTCCATTACTCTTTCATCGTTCCACTTTCTCGTCAACGGTATGTAAGTTCCAAATATAATTCCAAGGCTTTTCTAAAGCGTCAGCTGTAAGTTTAGTTTCGTCAATGTTATTCATGTCCCTGAAAGATATTATCTTGGATATCCGTTTAGGACACTGAAGCGAGTATTCTACGTATAGACAGAGAATAGATGAGAAAATAGAGAATATATGAGAAAATAGAGAATAGATGAGGAAAAAGAGGAAGAATAGAGGAGGAAATAGAGGGAGAATACAGAAGGAAATAGAGAGAGAATAGCTGAAAAAAATATGGAGAGAGAATAGAGGAAATAGAGAGAAATTATAGGAGTAAGTATAGGGGAAATGGAGGAGGAAATAGAGAAAGAATAGAGGAGGAAATAGAGAGAATAGGTGAGAAAATAGAGAATGAATAGATGAAGATACAGAGGGAGAATAGAGGAGGAAATAAAAGGAAAATAGAGGAGGAAATAGAGGGAGAATAGAGAAGGAAATAGAGAGAGAATACGTGAGCAAATAGAGAAAGAATAGATGAGAAAACAGAGGGAGAATAGAGGAATAGAGTAGGATATACAGGGTGAGTAGTTGGAGAATAGAGGAGGAAATAAGGGAGAAAAGAGTAAATAGAGGGAGAATAGAGGAAATAGTTTAAGAAGAGAGTGAGAACAAAGGAGGAAATAGAGGCAGAATAGAGGAGGAAATAGGGGGAGAGTAGGGAAGGAGAAAGGGGGAAAATGGAGGAGATACAGAGAAATTATGGGAGTATATAGAGGGAGAATGGAGCAGTAAATAGACGCAGAACATAGGGAAATAGAGGTAGAATAAAGGAGAAAAAAGAGGGAGAGTAGAGGAAGAAATAGAGGGGAGAATAGAGGAGGAAATAGAGTGAGAAAATGAGAAAATAGAGAGAGAATAGACGAGAAAACAGAAGGAGAATAGAGGAGGAAGTACAGAGAGAATAGAGGAAGAAATAAATGGAGAATAGAGAAGCAAATAGAGGGAGAATAGCGGAAGAAAAATGGAGAGAGAAATGAGGAGGATATAGAAGGCGATGAGAGGAGGATATAGAGGGAGAACAGAGGAGGAAATAGAGGGAGAATAGATAAGAAAATAGAGAGAATAGAGGAGTAAATAGGGAACGAATTAGACTAAGTATGGAGGAGTAAATGGAGGGAAAATGGAGAAGCAAATAGGGTGAAATTAGAGGCGGAGAAAGGGATAGAGTAGAGAAAGAAATAGGCGTAGATTAGGGGACGAAATTGAGGTACAATAGAGAAAATAGTGGGAGAATAGGGGAGGAAATAGAGAGAGAACAGAGGAGTAAATAGAGAGAGAATAAGTGATGAAATAGAGAAAGAATAGATGAGGTCAGAGGGAAAATAGAGGAAGAAATACAGGAAGAATAGAGGAGGAAATGGGAGGAGAATAGAGGAGGAAATAGAGAGAGAATAGGTGAGGAAATAGAGAAAGAATAGATGAAGAAACAGAGGGAGAGTAGAGGAGGAAATACAGGGAGAATGGAGGTATAGAGTAGGATATAGAGGGTGAGTAGTTGGAGAATAGAGAAGGAAATAAGAGAGAAAAGAGTAAATAGAGGGAGAATAGGGGAAATAGATTAAGAAGAGAGGGAGAATAAAGGAGGAATTAGAGGCAGAATAGAGGAAGAATAGAGGAGATAGAGGAAGAGTAGGGAAGGAGAAAGGGGGAAGATGGAGGAGATACAGAGAAAATATATTAGTAAATAGAGGGAGAATAGAGGAGGAAATAGACGTAGAATAGAGGAAATAGAGCTAGAATAGATGATTAAATAGAGGGAGAAATAGAGTGAGGATAGATTAGGAAATAGAGAGAGAATAGGTGAGAAAATAGAGAGAGAATAGGTGAGGAAACAGAGGAAGAATAGAGAAGGATGTACAGGGAGAAAAGAGGAGGAAATATAGGGAATTTAGAGAAGGAAATAGAAAGAGAATAGCGGAAGAAAAAATGGAGAAAGAATAGAGGAGAAAATAATACTAATAATAATAATAATAATAATAATAATAATAATAATAATAATAATAATAATAATTTATTTATTTAATCTGGCAGAGCTAAGGCCAGTACGCCTTCTCTTCCGCCCAGCCAGACTCTAATTCTAATTAAATACATTTGCTTACATAGTTATTTCATTAGCATCTAGATCATAAAGCAACATGAAAGTAAATAATCAAAAATTGGATAACTAATGTTAGTGTGACAATAATAATAAACATTGGTAAGAAATAGTTGTAATAATAATAATAATAATAATAATAATAGTAATAATAATAATAATAATAATAATAATAATAATAATAATAATAATAATAATGAGATAATTTAGATATTGATCTGTGATATATATAACCATTAAACATTGAGAAACCTGAAAGAGCTATTATTGTTAACAAGAATTGTTAGAAAAATATCTCGTTAACCTATTCCTAAATTGGTTTGATGTCTGACAGTTCCTGACATTACTCGGGTGATGAGAGGAGGAAATAGAGGGAGAATAGAGGAAGAAATAGAGAGAAAATAGATGAGAAAATAGAGAGAGAATAGATGCGAAAACAGAGGGAGAATAGAGGAGGAAATAAAGGGTGAATAGAGAAGCAAATAGAGAGAGAATAGAGGAAGAAAAATGGAGAGAGAATAGAGTAGGATATAGAGGGTGATGAAAGGACGATATAGAGGGAGAACAGAGGAGGATATAGAGAGAGAATAAATGAGGAAATAGTGGGGAAATAGAGGAGAAAATACTGGGAGATTAGATGAATAAAATAGGAAATAGAGGGAGAATATATGCAGAATAGAGGAGGAAATAAAGGAGAAAAGAGAAAAGAGATGGAGAATAGGGGAAATGGAGTAAGAATAGAGGGAGAATAAAGGAGGAAATAGAGTCAGAATAGATGAGGAAATTGAGGGAGAAAAGAGGAGATACAGGGGGAATAGAGGAGGAAATAGAGGGAAAATATAGGAAATACAGAGAAATTATAAGAGTAAATAGAGTGAAAATGGAGGAGGAAATAAAGGGAGAATAGAGGAAGAAATAGAGAGAGAATAGATGAGAAAATAGAGAGAGAATAGGTGAGCAATTTTGAGAAAGAATAGATGAGGACACAGAGGGAGAATAGAGGAGGAAATAGAGGGATAATGGAGGAAGAAATAGAGAGAGAATAGCTGAGCAAATAGAGAAGGAATAGATGGGGAAACAGATGGTGAATAGAGGAGGAAATACAGGGAGAATAGAGGAATAGAGTAGGATATAGAGGGTGAATAGTTGGAGAATAGAGGTGGAAATAAGGGAGAAAAGAGTAAATAGAGGGAGAATAGAGGAAATAGGTTAAGAATAGAGGGATAATAAAGGAGGAAATAGAGGCAGAATAGGGGAGGAAATAGAGGAAGAATAGAGGAGATAGATGGATAATAGGGAAGGAGATAGAAGGAAAATGGAGGAGATATAGAGAAAATATAGGAGTAAATAGAGGGAGAATAGAGGAGGAAATAGACGTAGAATAGAGGAAATAGAGGTAGAATATATGATTAAATAGAGGGAGATATAGACGGAGGATAGATTACGAAATAGAGAGAGAGAATAGGTGAGAAAATAGAGAGAGAATAGATGGGGAAACAGAGGAAGAATAGAGGAGGATATACAGTGTGAAAATTGGAGGAAATATAGGGAGAATAGAGAGGGAAATAGTAAGAGAATATCGGAAGAAGAAATGGAGAGAGAACAGAGGAGGAAATAGAGGGTGATGAGAGGAGGAAATAGAGGAAGCATACAGGAGGAAATAGAGGGTGAACAGAGAAGGGAAATGGGGGATTAAAGGAGGAAATAGAGAGAGAATAGAGGAGTAAATAGATGAAGTAGAGAAAGATTAGAAGAGGAAATAGAGGGAGAATAAAGGAGAAAATAGGGTGAGAATGGGGGAGGAAATAGGGGAGAATAGAGGAGGAATTAGGCATATATTAGAGGAAATAGGGGTAGAATAGAGAAACTGGTGGGAAAAAGGGGAGGAAAGAGAGAAAGAAGAGAGGAGGAAATAGAGGGGAAATAGGGGACGAAATACAGGAAGATTAGAGGACGAAAGAAAGGGAGACTAGAGGAGGAAATAGACGGATAATAGAGGTGTAAATACAGGGAGAATAGAGGAATATAGTAGGAAATGGAGAATAGATAGAGAATAGAGGAAATAAGGGAGAAAAGAATAATTAGTGGGAGAATAGAGGAAATAGAGTAAGAATAGTTAGAATAAAGGAGGAAGTAGAGGTAGAATAGAGGAGGAAATAGAGGGAATATAGAGGAGATAGAGGGAGAATAGAGGAGGAGATAGAAGGAAAATGGAGGAGATACATAGAAATTATAGGAGTAAATAGTGGGGAATGGAGGAGGAAATAGACGTAGAATGTACTAAATAGAGGTGGAATAGGGGATAAAATAGAAGGAGAATAGAGGAGGAAATAGATGGAGAATAGATAAGAAAATAGAGAGAGAATAGTTGAGGAAACAGAGGGAGAATAGAGGAGGAAATAGAGGAACAATAGAGGAGGAAATAGAGAGAGAATAGCGGAAGAAGTAATGGAGAGAGAATAGAGGAGGAAATAAAGGGTGATGAGATGATGTGAATTAGGGAGGTCACGGAAGGAAATAGAGGGAGAACAGTGGAGGAAATAGAGGGGGAATAGGGGAGAAAATAGAGAGAGGATAGAGGAGTAAATAGAGAGTGATGAGAGGAGGAAATAGAGGGAGAGCAGAGGAGGAATAGAGGAGGAATTTGGGTGAGAATACTTACTTACTTACTTACAAATGGCTTTTAAGGAACCCGAAGGTTCATTGCCGCCCTCACATAAGCCCGCCATCGGTCCCTATCCTGTGCAAGATTAAGCCAGTCTCTATCATCATATCCCACCTCCCTCAAATCCATTTTAATATTATCCTCCCATCTACGTCTCGGCCTCCCTAAAGGTCTTTTTCCCTCCGGTCTCCCAACTAACACTCTATATGCATTTCTGGATTCGCCCATACGTGCTACATGCCCTGCCCATCTCAAACGTCTGGATTTCAAGTTCCTAATTATGTCAGGTGAAGAATACAATGTGTGCAGTTCTGTGTTGTGTAACTTTCTCCATTCTCCTGTAACTTCATCCCGCTTAGCCCCAAATATTTTCCTAAGCACCTTATTCTCAACCACCCTTAACCTATGTTCCTCTCTCAGAGTGAGAGTCCAAGTTTCACAGCCATATAGAAGAACCGGTAATATAACTGTTTTATAAATTCTAACTTTCAGATTTTTGGAGAGCAGACTGGATGATAAGAGCTTCTCAACCGAATAATAACACGCATTTCCCATATTTATTCTGCGTTTAATTTCCTCCCGAGTGTCATTTATATTTGTTACTGTTGCTCCAAGATATTTGAATTTTTCCACCTCTTCGAAGGATAAATCTCCAATATTTATATTTCCATTTCGTACAATATTCCCGTCACGAGACATAATCATATACTTTGTCTTTTCGGGATTTACTTCCAAACCAATCGCTTTACTTGCTTCAAGTAAAATTTCCGTGTTTTCCCTAACCGTTTGTGTATTTTCTCCTAACATATTCACGTCATCCGCATAGACAAGAAGCTGATGTAGCCCGTTCAATTCCAAACCCTGCCTGTTATCCTGAACTTTCCTAATGGCATATTCTATAGCGAAGTTAAAAAGTAAAGGGAGAATAGGGGAGAAAATAGGGGGAGAATAGAGGAGGCAATAGGCGTAGATTAGAGAAGGATATGGAGATAGAATAGAGATAATAGTGGGACAATAGGGGAGGAAATAGAGAGAGAACAGAGGAGGAAATAGAGAGAGAATAAATGAGGAAACTAGGGGGGGGGGAATAGAGAAGGAAATACAGGGAGAGTAGAGGAATCGAGTAGTAAATAGATCGACAACAGATGTAGAATAAATGAGGAAATAAGGGAGAAAAGAGTAAAAAGAGGGATAATAGAGGAAATAGGGTGAGAATAGAGGGAGAATAAGGGATGAAATAGAAAAGAATAGAGGATGAAATAGAGAGAAAATAGGAGAGATAGAGGGAAAATAGGGGAGGAGATAGTGTGAAAATAGAGAAGATAGAGAAATCATAGGAGTAAATAGAGGGGGAATGGAGGAGGAAATAGGCGTAGAATAGAGGAAATAGAGGTAAAATAGAGGAGAAAACAGAGGGAGAATAGAAGAGGAAATACAGGGAGAATAGAGGAGGAAATAGAGAGAGAATAGATGAGAAAGTAAAGAGAATAGATGAGGAAACAGTCGTAGAATAGAGGAGAAAATACAGGGAGATTAGATGAGGAAATAAAGGGAGAATAGAGAAGGAAATAGAGAAAGAATAGCAGAAGAAAAATGGAGAGAGAATAGAGGAGGAAATAGAGGGTGATGGGAGGAGGTAATAGAGGGAGCACACTGGAGGAACAAGAGTGAGAACAGAGGAGGAAATAGAGGGAGAATAAAAGGGGAACTAGAGAGAGAATAGAGGAGTAAATAGAGGACGAAACAGAGAAGGAATTGAGGAGGAAATAGAGGGAGAATAGAGGAAGAAATAGTGTGAGAATAGAGGAGGAATTAGGAGGAGAATAGAGGAGGAAATAGACGTAGATTAGAAGAGGTATTAGAGGTAGAATAGAGAAAATAGTGGGACAATAGGGGAGGATATAGACAGAGAACATAGGAGGAAGTAAGAGAGGATAAATGAGGAAATAGAGTGGAGATAGACTAGGAAAAACAGCGAGATTAGAGAAGGAGATAAAGGGAGACTAGAGAAGGATATAGAGGGAGAATAGAAGAGGAAATACAGGGAGAATAGAAGAATAGAGCAGGAAATTGAGGGAGAATAGGTGGAGAATAGAGGAGGAAATAAGGGAGAAAAAATAAATAGAGGGAGAATAGAGGAAATAGAGTGAGAATAGAGGGAGAATGAAGGAGGAAGTAGAGGCAGAATAGGAAGAACAGTCAGGATTCCGTGAAGGAAGATCATGTATTGATAACATATTCACAATAAAACAAATTATGAAAAAATCCAAAGAATTTAATAAAAAGCTCCATTTACTGTTTATAGACTATCAGAAGGCACTTGATAATATAAAAGAGATAAACTCTGGGAAATTATGGAAGTAAGAGGTATTCCTAAACATTTAATAATAATAATAATAATAATAATAATAATAATAATAATAATAATAATAATAATAATAATAATAATAATAATAATAATTCGTGGCGCTACAGCCCGTGAAGGGCCCAGACCGACCAGCCGGCTGGTGGCCTCACGCCCACATGCCGAAGAAGAGGTGGACGATCATCCAACCAGAATGGAGGTATCGTGTGGTTAGCACGATGATCCCCCCAGCTGTTATAGCTGGTATTCGCAACCGGATTTCGCTACCTATCGTAGCTCCCCAAGTGCATCACGATGCTGGGTGAGCACCGGTCCCATACACTGGCCGACATTTCATGATAAAATTTCTTCCCCCATGAGGACTCGAACCAGCGCGCATTCCGTAACGCGAGTCCTAGGCGGGATGCCTTAGACCGCGACGCCACGGCGCGGGACAAACATTTAATAGACATAGTAAAAAGTATATATGAAAACTCTACCATTTGCTATAAATCCAAAGAAGGAAAACTGTATTATGAGACAGTAAATTTAGGAGTAAGACAGGGCTGCAGTTTGTCGCCAACACTTTTTAATCTTTATCTTGACGAAGCAATGAGGAAATTTAAGTTGCAAATGCAGACGTTTAGCATACCAGAAAACGTTAAAAACAAAAAATTCTTAACAAACCTTCTCTTTGCTGATGATCAAGTCATATTAGCTAGTGACGAGGATACGTTACAAAGGGGACTATTTGAATTATGTAAAATTACGAAAGATATGAATCTAACTATTTCGAAAGAAAAAGAAAAGTAATGGCATTTATGGGCAAAAGGGTGGTGAGATCAAAGGTAGTAGTGGAAGACTATATCATAGAACAAGTTAATACTTTTAACTTCCTTGGCTGCCATCTATCATATACTCACGAAAAAGATAGTGATTATAAAATTTCCAAATTTAATAATATATGTATGTGAGACCATTAGAAGAACACTCCGAAATAAAACAAGGAAAGATACACAGATTAAACTATATAAAGTTATGGCAGTACCAATGGGGTGAAACTTGGACCTTAAAAGAGAAAGATAGAAGTCGACTACAAGCAACTGAAATGCGATTTCTTCGAAGCGTAGCAGGAGTAACTCGATTGGATCACATTAGGAATGAGGAAATAAGAAACAATCTAAGAGTTAACAGCCTGTTAGAAACTGTAGATGAGTATAAACAGAAATGGTGGGAACGCGTACAACGCATGAGTCAAGATAGAATCCCGAAAATAATCGCTGACTATGTACCCACTGGAAAAAGAAGTAGGCTATCGGCCGACCAGAAAAAAGGTGGATACAAGAAATAAAGGAGCGGCAACGGGCTTAAAGCCTACAGCTTGAAGCAGAAGAAGAAGAAGAAGAAGAAGAAGAAGATAAGTTAATAACGTCAAAAGAAATGCTTATACAAATTTTGGCCACTCGACCGCAATTACGAGGGCCGTAAAAGTAAGTACGCCATGGGCCGTTAACAGAAAGAAAACACATCTTATTGGAAAAATTTATTGCAACAGACACAGCAATTGTTGAGTTATTTTTCAACATATTCCCCACCGGAATTGAGATATTTGTCATATCATGGGATCGACAGAGAGGTGCAGACGGCTGTCAAACGCTGGTTCCGATCCCAGGCGGCTGACTTCTACGACACAGTGATACAAAAATTGGTCCCATGGTATGACAAATGTCTCAATTCCAATGAGGGATATGTTGACAAATAGCGCAACAATTGCTGTATCTATTTCAATAAATCTTTCCATGTAATTGTGTTTTTTTTCTGTAAACAGTCCCAGGGAAAACCACTTTCTGGACGGCCTCGTAATTGCTTTCGAGTGGCCAAAATATGTATAAGCACTTCTATTTACATTATTAACATGGTGGAAGAAAAAAAATTAACGCTTTTATCCGCCTGTATTAGAATGGTTGCTTGTGAGTTCAAGTTCCATAGATATACTGTCGAGCGGATGACAGTTCAGTACAGGTTTTCGATAAACAACTTAATATCATTCACAGTTTAGGAATATTAGGCTATATGTTGTTAATTTATGGAGAAAGTCGTCGTAATTCAAGTCAGGCAAGAAGGATGTACCGCCAACGTTTTTCTGAAAGATGGTTACCTAATCGGCGAAAGTTTGTAGCAGTCTCTCAACGATTATTAGAAACTAGGAGTCTCTTACCTCGTTTCGAAAATCACACAACCAGAAATTTGTTTAAAAATGATACTGCTTGACGGAAGCGGGAGAGATTAAAATGTTGCATTAGAAAAAAATGTTCGTGTGATTTTGTGCAGAAAACCATTAGTTTATTTTTGAGACGTACAATAAAAAATGGAGCAATATTGTTACATAAAATGTAAATTTACCATAATGTTCTATTAATGAGATTGAAAGTTTATATTTGCTACTCGTTTTATGTAAACAACAGTATGTCATGGTCCGCTTCTGCATTAGAACAGAGCATCTGTTTTGTACCGGTATGTCTGTAACCGTTTGAGCTGTACCGTGTACTTGTAAACTCCCTCCTCCCCATCCAGCAACGTTGCAAAACGTCTAATACTGTAAACTTTAATAATTACTTAAATATTGTAATTATAAAAACCACATGATATCTCCATTTTAGTTTAATGATCGTCCACCTCTTCTTCGACATGTGGGCGTGAGGCCAGCAGCCGACTGGTCGGTCTGGACCCTTAAAGGGCTTTAACGCCACGGAATACCATATTATAAAAATTTAACTTTGTAGCTCGGTAGATATCGGGTTTTGGACATTGTTTACTTGAAAGTTCCTATTTATTTTGGTGAATAATACTGTAACTGCTGTCAAGTCTGTAAACACTTTTAGAATAGCCTACTCTGTATAAACATTGTCTCCGATTTTCTCCGTCATACCCCAGATCACGTATAGATTGCTCATTCCTATGTTAAAATCGGTTGCACTTTGAAGAGAACAACCGCCAGGATCGCCACCCGTACCGCCGTAAACGAACACGAGATGGCAGTACAGTCGCTAGTGCAATTCAAATGGGAGTTATGACGTGACTTCTTATGTAACAACTAGATGGCAGCATATTAAACATGACAAAAGTTTTTACCGTGAAGCCAATAACGCCGAGCAATCTGAGTATATATATATGATCGAGGTCAGCGGTGGCCAAAACTTGAGCTGCAATGATTACATGCGACAGACAGCCTATGAAATAAGGAGACGGAGAAAAGGTAGTTGGCATGAAAACTACAACCAGTGCTGGTTCCTGTACTAACATCTTGATCAATCCCGCGGATAAAAATCTCAAGCTTTGCTGTATCAGTAATGTCACTGCTGTCATCAAGAGCCAGTGAATAATATACGATTTTTCTTGCTTCTTTTTTAACATTCCTCTTGAATATAATCAGGAATTTTCTAAATTCTTCTCTGGATACTTGGTCGAGAAATTCGTAGTTTTTCAAAACTAAATACTTCTTATGGACAAGTTAGTTAAACTATTTTAATCATTACTCTTTTGAGAAATTCTGTTCTATTAAAAAGCTTTAAAGCACGAGATATTTCAAACCCCATTAGGTAGCCGACTTCCTTACATTTATTTATCTCATATTTCTCTTCCTGGCTATGATTTAAGACATGTCAATTCCTGGCGTTTAACTGTTCGTTGGCACATAATATTGAATTAGTTTTTCTACAATATTATTATTAACTGAATAACAAATTGTCATCTAAAGATTAAGAAAATTAAAATTGAGATAAAACCTAATAATTTTATCCTTCTAGGAAGAAGATAAAAAATAACAATATTCATGCACGTGCCGAAGAATTATAGAAACACATACTTAGTGATCAGTAGTAGTAGTAGTAGTAGTAGTAGTAGTAGTAGTAGTAGTAGTAGTAGTAGTAGTAGTAGTAGTAGTAATAATAGATTATTCAGTGTGGCAATTAATGTTTCTATATACTCCTAATTGAACCGTTGAGCAAAGTAAACATTTTACATTTTGTCCGACAGAACAACAAAAAAATTCTCGTTCTCATTCTTTACGAAACCACCTCTTACTGCTTGGAGAGACAGAGTTTGTAGAGCGACATGATACCGCCACTGCTTGCTTTCAGTACACACAGCAATGTGCAGGAAACTTCTCGTACCTGTTTGAATGTCTGTGATTACACGATGTAATCGCGACACCCGCTTTGGTCGCCGCTGATCTAGGGTCATACTAGACTTCGGTTTGCACATAGGATGGGGAAGTTCCTTACAAACTTACACAATGGCACCACAACAAACATTATTCATAGTAGACGTTGATCTAGTCTGCCTCTAGTGTAGAATAGTCTGAGATGTGTTTCGCTAGTGCTAAGTTAACCGAATAGTAGCCTTGTAACAGAAGCAAATAATTTACTCTATGTTTTAAATCATTTTAAAATAGGGTGTGTTGGCAGCTACATTTTTGTAAGTTACTTCATCTTTTACATTATTTGTCCGCGTACAAGCTTTGAAACTGAGTTTCGACCTGACGTGGAAGATTCCCTCATTAAAAGTCCTCATTTCTCTGTCCGGATGCGATCCACGGTCGGCTACATTCATAGCCCAAAATGCTACACATGAGATGCAGCAAAGTTATTTAGTAAAATATGTAGCTTCTTCTTAACATACGTCAATTTTTCCTGAGTTCTAAAATTCTGCTTCATTTAGCGTTGTTTTGCAGCGTTGGGGCGTCAATTTGAAACTTTAAACGTGGCTCTTAAGTGTAACAAAGGTAAAAGAATTAATTTTGAACTGAACTGTAGCCTGACTGTGACCAAAGGTGGCATCTCATATGAGCATGTACATGTAGTGTAGGCCCGACCCTTCTTATCAGCAACTGTTTGCTCTTCCCGTTGCCATGGGTTACAATGTGCTTGCTGATGATAACTACCTCGGAGAGAGAGAAAAAAATACTTAATATCGAGTCACATAGGTAACTAGGTAACTAAGGTTCAATATCAATGCAACGTCCCTACAATATTAGTCCTTAATGGTCCAAGTTAGAAACACACACACACTCACTTACACACACACGACCTCCCGCTACACCGCTTCATGTTTAATACGTCACATAAGGGATAGGCAGCTACAATGTTACGTAAGAGACTTTTTTCGTTGTGGCTTGTGATGTTTAGTACGTTTTTAGTGTTCACAAAGGTGTCTCAAATACAGCAAAACAATATGAAAACGATCCGTATTGACTCAAGCGCGTCTTACGCCTCTTCGCTGAGACTGGAGGAAATTTAAAAGTTCGGACTGAAGTTAAGATGGCCGCCGCGGCTGTGTGTGAGTAATGGTGAATCATTCCAGAGGACGGATTTCGATTGTCTGTGGGAACGAGGGCCGGCATTTGACGACGACTACGACTCCGAGATCCACGCTCCGTCTGCACTGACCACAGAGGTAAGAAGCTTCTGTATTACAGCCAAAATCCGCCTGTGCGAGACGACGGTTCTATCTCGACTCGGGTGGAAAATAGCCTTTGTTATGACAGAATATAGATAATGTATATCACAGCGTTATCACCGCATTCTAAACAAGACTCACAAGAATACCGATAAGCTCTCAGAAAGCTCCAGGACACCTTAATGCAAACACCCTCACGGCAGCAAGACTAGACGCGCATTCCCAGATTAAGCAAGTCTCACATATTCATTATTTTTTCAATACAGTATGATTTGTTATGCAGAGCATCTGTAGTTGTGGATAACACATGACTATAAAATAGTTTTCTTACTTAAGTTATATTTACACATAGTAGAATTCATAAAACAGCCGACTCATACTTAGAATATCATGAAAACTTTAACTTCAACAGAGGAAATTCTCTTCAAAATATGTGACTGGTTCTCAGTCATTAAATTAGTATTAAATTGTAACAAAACTAACATAATTCAATTTAAATCCTGTCAAAATTCAACCTCGCAAATTTCTAGCGCAATAATTAACAATAGATTCCTATTAGAAACAACAACAACAACCAAATTTCTTTGCTTAAAAATCGATAATGTGTTAAATTGGAAAAATCATATTAAAGAAATTACCCCCAAACTAAATTCAGCTTGTTTTGCTATTAGATCTATGCAAAAGATAGTAAATATCAACACCTTAAAAACAAAATACTTTGCACACTTTCACTCGGTAATGAGTTTTGGAATAATATTCTAGGGAAATTCCACAGATAGTAACAGTATATTCCTATTACAAAAAAGAGTAATTAGAATAATAGTAGGTACCAAATCTATGGAATCTTGTAGGACTATTTTAAAAAAACTACAAATAATGCCCATGTCAGTATATCTTTTCATTAATAATCTTCCTCTTATGTAATCGTGAAAACTTTGTAACTAATTCAACAGTTCATAGCATAAATACACGTCAAAAATTACTTTCATACTCCATCGGCAAGTCTATCATGCTATCAAAAAGGAGTGCGTTATATGGCAGTAAAAATTTTTTAATAGATTCCCTATCGATATAAAAAATGAAACTCAAAACATAAGATTATTTAGGGCCAAATTAAAGAAGTACCTAATTTCTCACGCCTTCTATTCTGTAGGTGAATTCATAACGTTCAATAACGCTTCATGAAATTTATACTAAAACTTTGTGTTGTACTAGTAGACTATATTGTAAATCTCTTCTGTATATATTTCATCTAGACTGTGACAATAAATTAAGACTTTATAATAGTATTAAGTTTTTTGACTTGTTCCATATTCTAGCTGGGAAGCAACGTATGAATACCATGGAATGTTAATAAATACAATACAATACAAAACTATTGGCTACATGTAAATGTTGGGAGAACTAACACTTGATTGACTTTGTTTTCTGGGTGTAGGGAGTTATTTATTACCACACACAAGGGAACATGTTTTCGTTAAAGATATTAGTAAATATGGAAGATACGGTTTACCCAGATATTTGCTAACTTAAGGGGTTAGGTACAGCCTACAGTAGTAAAATTTTTGGAAATATTTAACATTTTTTTCCTCCATTACTATATATATGTATGTATTTATTCACACTGCAAATGGGTATATACCCGATGGCAGTGGATACTAATTACACTCAATAATGACAATTAATAACGAACACAATTAATAAAAATACAATTAATAATAAATTAATAATAATAATAATAATAATAATAATAATAATAATAACAGGAAGCATCCTAAATTAAATGAAGCACGATCACTTAAAATAACATTTAAAGTACAGTAAATCTAATTTGTATCTTAACCCTAAGTTCGAACTGAAACCCACGAGTATATGTTCATGCCTGCAAAAGTACCTTTCAGCACTACACTTATTTCGCTGACAACTCACTCACTCCACTGGAACTACGACACATTTCACTGATTCTATCCTGATTTCAGTAACACTTCAAAAACATTTCACTGTTCTAATACTTTGCACTGCCACTATAAACTATAAAACTTCACTGACAGAAACATACTTCACTTACACAACACACTTCACTGACACAACACACTTCTACACTGATACACCACTTCAATAACAAAATATCAATTATACCCTTTAAATAGTGTGTATAGTATAATATACTACCGTCTATTAGTAAAGTCCTTAAGCCTACATTTAAATATATTTTGGTTATTGGTAAAGCCTTTAGTAAGTCTGCAGGTAAAGCATTCCAGTCCCTGATAGTACGATTGGGAAAAAAAAATTCAGTGCCCGTCCTCTGTCTACTTTCCCTCAATTTATATAAGTGGTCGTTCCTTGAAGAGTTATTTGGCGGCTGCAACTATATGTAAAACACTGTCCTTCTGATATATGAAAAAAAATATTTTCACGATTAAAAAAATTATTTACTTATATATATATATATATATATATATATATATATAAAATTCATAATGGTGGTAGTTCACAGTACAGTTCCCTCATAACTCATAAACTTGTTAACTTTTTCATGTTTTCTCTCTTTTATTTCATTGCTGAAACTCATGTTTACAATATCATGCTCTTTCAACTACATTCCTTAATTTTTTTTTTTAATTTTGCGATAAAAGAAAATACTGATATTTCATCAATTTTAATGAATTTATTTTTTATCAGACAATCTATCAAAGGTAAAGAAGTGATCTTGCATCATATATTAAATGTGACATTCATAAATACACACAAAAAATGTCATCACAGAATGTAGGATAGTTTCTGAGTTATGTGGAAAACGCTTCATCACTGCACAGTGTACTGAATTTTGAAAACAAAAAGTAAATAATTTTTTTTTCAATCGTAAAAATATATATATATTTTTTTCATTTAGCAGAAGGACAGTGTTTTACACATACCAATTTTCATTATTGTACAAGGTACAGTAACGGAGGAAAAAAAAAGTTGAATATTTCCAAAATTTTACTGCTGTAAGCTGCACCTAACCCCTTAATGTCAATAAATTTGTTAATGTAGAAACTGGCCTTATTTCATCGTATGTTGAACTGTATTAGAAGTAGGGGCTACATGCATTCACAAGTTTAGCTTCTACTCATTTCTTAGATTAAAACATTGAAAATATATCACAGAATATTGTGAATAATAGGGCTACTGTGAATACATTCATTTATAAAAATAACCAATATCATACATATTACACTTTTTCAACGTGTCTTATAAGTATTCAATTCTTTATGATTTTTTTTATTTATTGCATTCAAGCACCCAAAGAGAACGAACGTAGTTCAAACTAAAGGCCAGTACATAGTGAACATAGAAATAATGGAAAAGTGTCATCCCAAAACGCGTTCAGTCCATTTTTATGAAAGGAATGAGCTAGTCTTTTTATCTACCTGTCTACGGACTGAGCGAGTTTTCAAGTGTGATGCACAACAACAAAAACTTTTAGACAAGGATTGGCGTTATTTTGTACGAAAAGAAGCTTAAAATATAATTATAAAAGTATAAAAAAATCATATATACTGTATGTATAATTCATAAAAATAGTCAAATGGACTGAGCGAATTTTGGTCTCACATTACAACCATACATTTACATTTTAACTAAGAGAGTAATTTGAAAATGTGAAATGAAACAGATAGACAATATAAGTTTGTTATAGAAAATAATGTCAATGCATTCATTTGTTTACATTTACACTTACTTTCTTATTGGTATAATCTATATTATATAATGAACTTAAAATTAAAATAAAAAAGATTACTTTGATAGAAGTGAGAACTATTTCAAAAGATAATGATAAATATTATGTAAGGTAACGGAGGGTAAGTGTGTCCGGTCGGGTAAGAGTGCTCTTGTGAATTTTTCATAGTTGGTATGCCTACTGCAAAATTGGCTTGCATTTCTCCATTATGTATGGATTTGATTGACAAGGTTGAGACATACGTTGATCGAGCTGCGGAATCTGTAGTTAGAAAGGTGTGTAAACGTTCTGTTTGAAATCTCATGTAATTTTTTCAAAAGAAAACTTGAACTTTCTACAGAGTTATAAGTCAGTCAGAAGGAACATGTTTACATTAAAATGAAGTCTTAATGTCCTACGAACTAATGTCAGGGCAGGTATAAGCAACCTGCGTATTAAATTAAGGCTACGGTATACATTTGCGGAGTTAAGTAAAGGAAAATGCACTCATTAAATCGGTTATATTTTGATGTAGGCTAAGTATTTTTTTCTCTTTTCGTTCTAATGACATTTTAATAATACCGACGTTAGCAGAAATGAAATTATTAATTGTGCCTTATAGAAAAAATGGGCTGGTTTGAAGAATTTTTTCGTATAGACTAACTGACGAATTCGTTACAACGGTATCCGTTGTATGGCATATGACTGTACAGTCCGCGTCACCGTTTTTGGCGTGTGAAATAAGTAATGAGAACGTTAAGTGCTAGTGTCTTACCTTTACCGTAGTCAGTCTGACAACTGTGTTTGGCAAATGGCTGATGTGACGTGTATAGGAAGTGGTACCATTCTCAGCTGCACTGGCAACATGCTCACAAACTGAGTACAATACTCTAGAACACACGCCAAAAACGCTAAAGATTTGTCCTACTTCCTGAGAAAATTGAGAATATTTCATAGGATTTTCTTCTGAATTCTGTACAGAGCGTTGTTGTAAAGAGTGTGCTGCTGAGTTAAGATCAAAATGAAGGTCATATTTCAATTCCATGTGAATTGAAATTTAGAGAAGAAACTTTATTCCTTTATAAAATATGAAAGATGGTTTTATAAGTAATGTAACTTATTTTAACAAAATTTCAAAAGTTAAAAAGGCTCATATTTTTTAATAACGCCATATTTCCAAAATTACTTTGAATGCAGTAACAGCAGCAGTAGTAGTAGTAGTAGTAGTAGTAGTAGTAGTAGTAGTAGTAGTAGTAGTAGTAGTAGTAGTAGTAGTAGTAGTAGTATCTATTGCCCAGGCACTTGGATGATCTCCATTCGCCCTCTAACTTCTCAGTATAATTTAAAGTACGAATCCAGAAGATTGGATGTCAAAGCTGGACATTTCCGTAAATGTTCTTGATTCATCAAAGAGTCTGCTAGGTTACACAGGATGCATTTTAATGATCCAAAGATTCCAAATCTAAACAAGTGTGCTGCTAAACAGCCGTGGTTAGTTAGCATTCGACATTTTGCTACTGTATCATGTCGTGGAGAATCAGGTATATATTCTTTTTAGTAAGCAATACTAGCCATTATTATTACTGTTTTCTTGAAATTTCTTTAGAATTTTGATTTCAAATTGTGTTTGTATGAACAATTTGGGACTGTGATAAGATATCATTTTCAAGGGTACATGTAATATTTGAGTTCCTTTCCTCGCCAGACAATCTCCAGTCTCATTGCCCATTTCTATTTGTTTTGCCAGTATGTATATGGATGATTGAATTTCTGCGATTTTGGAATTTATAGAAATATTGAAGCTATGGCTTGGATTCCAGATATTGAGTCGCTAAATACAACAGCATTTTTGAACTTATTAATTTGATAAATAAGTTGTGTTAATGTCCTGTTGATTGCTGCAATTTCTCTATAAAAGTGAGTAGAAGGACTCCCTTTAGACAAATACTAAATAATTTGGAATATATACAAGCCCCAGCTGGTTCATTATTTTTAATGTAGACTATTTTCTAAAATTTACTACCACAATATTTAAATATTTGAGTGACAAATGCTATTGTAAGTTAAAATATCACAATGCACTTTATTCCAATTTTATTTATGTAGTAATTTCAATATGAAACGTTCTCGTTATTTGAAACCCAAGAATATGAATTACCGGGTACTTAATATTGATTTCTTCACGTTATTACATGCACACTGTAAAAGGCGAGGCCTAAATATAGAAACAAGATCATCTATATAAAGCGTGCTTTGAAAATTAAATTGTTATAAACCTAACACGTTCTGAGTAAATATTTGTGATTCAAAGAAATAGATAAAATGCTGGTTCAGATAACACGAAAATAAACTGTCCTAGATATGAGTTACCGTACTGCTTTATTTGCCATATTTCCAATACTCTGAAATAACAGTAAAAGTCAAACACTTATTAATAAAAACATCAGTTTCATAAAATGCCATTAGGAAAGTTCAGGATAACACAGAGGGTTTGGAATTGAACGGGTTACATAAGCTTCTTGTCTATGCGGATGACGTGAATATGTTAGGAGAAAATCCACAAACGATTAGGGAAAAGGCGGAAATTCTAGTTGAAGCAAGTAAAGCGATAGGATTGGAAGTAAATCCCGAAAATACTAAGTATATGATTGTGTCTCGTGACCAGAATATTGTCCGAAAAGGAACAATAAAAATTGGAGATTTATCCTTCGAAGAGGTGGAAAAATTCAAATATCTTGGAGCAACAGTAACAAATATAAATGACACTCGGGAGGAAATTAAACGCAGAATAAATATGGGAAATGCCTGTTATTATTCGGTTGAGAAGCTTTTGTCATCTAGTCTTCTGTCAAAAAATCTGAAAGTTAGAATTTATAAAACAGTTATATTACCGGCTGTTCTGTATGGTTGTGAAACTTAGACTCTCACTTTGAGAGAGGAACAGAGATTAAGGGTGTTTGAGAATAAGGTTCTTAGGAAAATATTTGGGGCTAAGAGGGATGAAGTTACAGGAGAATGGAGAAAGTTACACAACACAGAACTGCACGCATTGTATTCTTCACCTGACATAATTAGGAACATTAAATCCAGACGTTTGAGATGGGCAGGACATGTAGCATGTATGGGCGAATCCAGAAATGCATATAGAGTGTTAAATGGGAGGCCGGAGGGAAAAAGACCTTTGGGGAGGCCGAGACGTAGGTAGGAAGATAATATTAAAATGGATTTGAGGGAGGTGGGATATGATGGTAGAGACTGGATTAATCTTGCTCAGGACAGGGACCAATGGCGGGCTTATGTGAGGGCGGCAATGAACCTCCGGGTTCCTTAAAAGCCAGTAAGTAAGTAAGTAAGTAAGTAAGTAAGTAAGTAAGTAAGTAAGTAAGTAAGTAAGCAAGCAAGTATCAGTTTCATAAAATATTCCTGTCTTGCAGTCACGAATTCAGTAGTTTAACTACCTGGCTTAAGTTTATATCCACAACAACTTTATAGATGCCTTTGTCATACTATTAATTATGTTTCAAAGAAAGAAATTTTACACACTAGTACGTGATGAAAAGGGGTATACGCCTGAAAACATGTTTCGCATAGAACCACTGTTCGAAGTGACATGGGCAAGTAACAGGCCTCTTAGCGGTGATTAAGCGCGTCAGTTTTCCGTAATATCTTGCCACTTATAGCCTAGCCTGTAGGCCTATTGCATTACAGATAATCTATATATTTAATTTGAACTGTGGCGGAAAATTTTATGAAAACTATACATCGTGTGAAGTTGTGTGATGTCATAATCGAAAGCCAATAATATTAATAGGCCTATTGCGGGAAAATCTAAATGGTTTGTAGCGAAGTTCATAAAAAGTTTTAAATTTAAAAAAAATATGTAGGTCTACATCCGTCGCAGCAAAGCGTATAACATATGACACCTTGCAGTTCATTTCGTAGTGTTGTGCAGATGGTTCACGTACTGGCTTTAAATGTAGGCTTACTATATTTTAATTTGAGTTTATTAATACAGCTGTTTGAGGTTTTTTGAAGGTCGTGAATGGTGTCAGTAATGTGGGCTTTGTGTATAGGAAATGCTATGGTTCAAATGATGAAATTTTAAACAATAAAACATCGAGTTTCATTAAAATGATTAGAAATGTAGTTATGGAAGCCTTCTGTACATGCGAGATGTTGACGTCACAGTGTCATGCTTTTCGAGACCTCGATAATAATGGTTTGTTCATCTTTCAACTGTTATGCATTTTTTTCGTGTTTCAATAGAGTAAGTGTGTTAAAATAATAGTGCTGTGACGTTGTTAATTTAGTTCTTCATTAGTTCATTACGGCAGCAAAATGTGCCCTATGCTCCACATAAGGAGTGAAAGGATATACTGCTACTGCTACTGCCACTGCTCCTACCACTACCACTACCACTACCACTACTACCAACACCACCACCACCACCACCACCACCACTACTACCACCACCACCACCACCACTACCACTACCACCACTACTTCCACCACCGCCACCACCACTACTTCCACCACCACCATCACTACTACTACCATCACCATTACTACCACCAATACTACCACCAATACTACCGCTACCACCACTACCACCACTGCTACTACTGCTACTACTGCTGCTGCTGCTGCTGCTAGTTCATTATTATGATTATAGCTGGTCGACCAAGATCACGTGCTAAAACTTTTAGAAATGTAACTGCATCAAGAACTCATAAACGACTATGTAGAAATAATATCGTTTGTAACGTTTCAAGAAATGAAATTATGCATTAAAGACAGTATTACATATTGCGATGTAAAAAATAAAAAAAAAAAAATATGTGCGTCCATCGCAGCAAAAACGTATACCGTAGGTGAGGACAACTTGCAGTTCATTTCGTAGTGCTGTACAGAGGGCCATGGTTCACGTAGACTATTTGCTTTAAATGTACTTTATCTCCATTTGAGTTATTAATACAGCTGCGTTAGGTTTTTTGAAGGTCATGAATAATGTCAGAAATGTGGGGCTTTGTGTATAGGAATTTTACTGTGGTTTTAAATCTCTATCAAACAGCACTTGCTACTACAAGCCACTAGTTATAATTTATTAGCTTACGAGGGTTGTTTGAAAACTTCATAGCTTGACATACAAATTCAACTACGGTTATTCTGAAAAAATCTTTATTTTTCAACGCAATCCCCCCTGAGATTCACACACTTGGTCCACCGGTGCTGCAATGCTGCTGTACCCTCCTTGAAAATAGATTCCTCGAGGTCTGCAAAAAAAGTCTTCCACTGCTGCGATAACTTCTTCATTTAACGAAGATTTCTTCTCAACCAAGTGACTTTTGAGCTTTGGGAAAAGAAATTTCTGAGAGTGAGAGATCCGGTGAATAGGGGGGTTGCGGCAACAATTCGAAGCGTAGTTCATTTAGTTTAGCAACTGCGATTCCAGATGTGGCGCAGATGCATTGTCGTGATGAACACTTTCTTCTTGGCCATACCCGGCCTCTTCTCGCGAAATTTCCCTTTCAGTTTCTCCGGTTATTGTTCTCCTCTTTGCTAGACAGTCAATCATGATTATCCCCTTAGAATCACAGAATACACATGCCATGACTTTCCCAACCGACTGAGTAGTTATTTTTATTTGAAGGCGAAGAATCACTGCGCTTCAATTGTTTCGTCTGTTGTTTTGTCTCTGGTATGTATTAGTAGATTCAGGTTTCATCAGTGGTCACAAATCGCCTATAAATCGAGGGCATTTTTTCCGAATCGAGCCAGACAATCGCTCGAAATTTGACAATGGCCGTGCTTTTGTTCCAGTGTTAAGAAACGCGGAATCAACCTTGCGGAGACCTTGGCCATGCCCAAGACTAAGAAGTGGTGCACCCGTTCAGTTGAGATACGATACGCATAACCTCGCTAATTTCCCGCAATTTCAGTCGACGGTCATTCAACACCATATCGTAAATTTTTTCAACGATTTCTTCACTTCTTGCTGTTACTGGACGTCCATTGCGGGGGTCATCTTCCACACTCTCTCAACCATATTTAAATATTGCCGCCCATTTTTTTACAGTAGAAAACGCTGGAGCGGTTTTCCCAGAGTAGCATCCATGTCTACTTTAATTTCTGTTGGACTCATTCCCTTTCTTACTAAATATTTAATGGCAGCACGTAGCTCGATATTTTCCATTTTTTGTCAGTCTGTTCAGCGCACTAACTTCAAAATTAAACTACACAAAATGTAGCTAAGATAAAATTATGATTTTTCGTGCTCGAACTAATGTAAAATGGCTGCTAACAACGGCATTATTGTCATATTTTCAATGCCACCTATATGTCAGCCCACGAATGTTCCAAACACACCGCGTACCCTGGACTATAGTACAGTAATGCTCGATCAATCGGCCATCCTTCCTAATTCATATTTCACCTCCTTTGAAAAGATTTCTAGACCACACTAGATTTCGTCTCTATTGGTAGAATTGAACTTTAGATACTAGATCCATTTCAATCAATTTATGAACTACTGTTTTCTTAAAAGGCATAGTTTTAACAATTTCGTCCCTTTTCATTCTGATGTCCTGAATACACCTGTCTGTTAGCTAACTTTCTTCACGATTTTATGGAAGACTGTTCTAGCCTATAGCCTAGCGATCGAATTTTTTTTTAGTCGTAACGCGATTTATGCGCCATTATTTTATTTTAAAATGAGCCCGTTTATTTAAGATATTTTTACAAAATATTGGATTGTTGAATGAGTTGGTTACTGAAAATCAAGTTATTTCTGTATAAATACAGCAAGAAACATTTTGTAGGCTACATTTTCTTTGTTATATGTATCACAAATGAAGATTCGCTTTCTAATGTGTACTGCTTCGCCACAAACTAAACTGAATTGTACTGAATGGAAGTCACTTGTATAGTAGGCCTAGTGCTCTAATCTTGACATCCCTTCAGCCTGTGTTATCGGTCCATACTAAGCAACACAGAATCTTCCGACCTCGATCCATAGGAAATGTACATACTATTTCCACGGTAGTCTCGTTCGATATATAAATAGTAAAAGGTCCATTGCATTTACCTGAGCAAGCCTGTTTTCTGGCGAACACTCGTAAGCAATAGCAATAATAACAAGTCACAACCACTCCACCGTGGATTATGCGACGTCCCATGTTTGATATAAGTCTGAGCCACTGTTTTAAGAATTTTACACCAGCTTTTGTTTATAGACTTCGTTTTAGTGAACTTTTATCCCGATATCCAAATTATTCATTATTTTTTACTGACGGATCCCGGATAAATGATTGTGTTGGTTGTTCCTTTGTTACAAATGGAGAGATATTTAAATACAGACTAAGCCAATATACTAGTGTTTTTACTGCTGAACTCTATGCTTTTTACCGAGTTTTATTGTTTTTAATTAGGCAACCTCGGGGCAGATTCCTTATCTGTTCCGACTCTTTAAGTGCCATCCAGTCCTTGCAGTCTTTTAATTGTGATGATCCGCTTGTCTTAAGAACTCAACAGCTGTTCCATTCTCTCCTTTGCTCTGATTATGAGATTGGAGTAGTGTGGATTCCTGGTCATGTAGGGATTCCAGGAAATGAGGCCGCGGATGCTGCAGCCAGGGCTGGCGCACTGAATGGCTCTCTGGTATATTGGCGCGAGAGGTGGCAGGACATTCGAAACTACTTGAAATATAAAATATGGTGGCAATGGGAAGGAGAATGGTCTGCACAAGAGGGAAACAAATTACGAAATATAAAGAATACTGTTCGAGTTTGGGATTCGTCTACAAGAGCGTCGCGACACGAGGAGGTTTTATTCACCCGGTTGAGGATTGGCCACTGTCATCTGACACACGCCCATCTCCTACGTGGCGAACCTCAGCCGGAGTGCGATATGTGCCATGTTCCACTTACGGTGGAACACTTTTTATTGCGTTGCAGGAAATATGACCATGCACGGAGGCACTATGGAATTCGGCCGACATTACGTGACGCTCTTGGAAATGATTTTAATTGTACAAATGCAGTTCTGAGATATTTATCAAATACAGGTTTGGATAAGGTGATTTAGTTTTTATTGATCCGTTTTACTTATCCTCCGGACCCTTTACATCCGGAGGTTACATTTGTTGTTTTATATTTGATTTTACATTGTTGACATTTCGGACTTTATACATCCGAATATTTTATAAAATTTTATGGTTTTAAAATATGATTCACAAGTTATCTCTGGTGGCCTTAGTTTTATTGTTTTATTTGTTCGTTTTGAATACCACCTAGTGTGGTAGAATTGCTCACTTTTATGATTCTGTAGAAATCACCTTAAGTATACTGCATTTGTGTGCCTCGTTTTATCGTGACAACGCTTTTTAGTTCTTTTAGCACTCTGATTATTATATTATTTATGTATTTGGTATAGGCCCTATTAAGAATTTTAGATAAGGGCGCAAATAGCCATAGTAGCTGACGCGCCCTTCTTAAACCCTACTTGATGAACAAGTCACAAGGATTCATAGAATTGCTGTAATTGCGTCAAACACATTTCTAACGGTAGATTCTTATTTATAAGGAATGTGAGTATGACTAAGAGTGAAATAAATTTAATACAGTTTACTCTACGTGTTGTATTATTAACGATCATTTATCTTTATTTCTTTCTTGGATACATATCATATTTTTGTACAAGACAGTATTTTCAATGGAGTTACTGTGTTTCACCTGAAAGATTCGTTGCTTAGCGAGTATGACGTAACTCATTCCCGTTGCTAAGCAACTGACGTCACTATAGTGTGGCGTAACTCACTACCGTTGTTAAACAACTGACGTCAGATGTTGAAATTTTCGTAAGATAGGCCTATTACTCATTTGACACTGAAATAAACGTTTCATGTTAAAAGCTAACGTAAAAATCAATTTGATTTGAAAGATTTTCAGGAAATTGCGCATTTTATGTCCCCTGCAACTTGTTGCTTATTCAAAATAAATCATGTTAGTCCTAATTCCTTCACTTTTCTTCTCGAACAGGGCTTAATTTTTAACGTGTCAATCTTATCACATATAAGACATGAAATGTTTTACTGTTTTATATACATTAATAAATAATAAAATAGATGAAATTAGTATACATGATACATCTTATTATGTTCCATACAATGCTTCTTACAAATATAATAAATTTATTTGAAAAGTAAATACAAATTCATATTATTATTTTCCTATTTATAGATTTCTTCGTACTTATAATAGATTGTATAGGCCTAGCTTAAGAGAAATAGGTATATTTTATATGAGTCTTAAGCAGTTCAAACACACCTGTAATAAATTTTTGAAAATAAGGTAGCTTAGATTACATTCTGCTGCTTTCTATTAAGAGTATTATTCTATTAATATTATTGTTATATTAAGGTTATTATTGTATTCAGATTATTATTTCATTCACGTTAACTTTGTATTAAGATTTATATTTACTTCATTTTATCTTTGTTGTGTCAACGTTTGTTCCTGTATGTCTTTATAGCCTATTTTTTATTTCTCATATTTATATCATTAGATTGCCTTTGTCCCCATAACCTTATAGGGCTAAATTTATATTTGTAATTTTTGCATGAAATAATTAATATTGTAGTTATAAGTGACCATTGTAATTAGGTTATCTTGTATGTTCACATAAATAAATAAATAAATAAATAAATATATATATATATATAAATTGCCTACATTAATTCAAAATTTTAAGTAGATTACAATCAATAATAATAATAATAATAATAATAATAATAATAATAATAATAGGCCTAATAATTATTATTTATTTTTTTATATTGCCAGAGTTAAGGCCATAGGGCCATCTCTTACACTCTACCAGGTCACAAAGTATACAAACAGTGAAAATTTAACAAAAAGTTAAAGACCAGTATACTAACATATATACAGATAATAAAAAATTCCGTGTAGAAATTTTAATTGGTGACAGGGAGAGCACAATGAATATTTTTGTGAGACAACATGAAGTCAGCGGGCGTCGTGCTGTTGCTATGCATGTAGGAGGTAGGCTATCATGTCATTAAGACAAAGTATGTGCTTCTACATTATGGTCTCCAGCAAATTTCACGTGCTTTTTTCATGAGTTCCTATACATTTTTCCACACTTGTAAGTTTGCTGTGGTAGGCTCTTGTTTGGCCAACGATGTCACCAGACCTCGCCATCAAATTTTTTCTGTGAAGTACCTTGGGTATTTTGGTGTACGCTGTGCCGGTGAATGCCGAAAATAGATTGAGGAACAGGGTTATGGCCGCAGCATACAAGATTCGAGCCACTCCTGGCATCTTTGCGTGAGAGTGACATGGTTCTGGCCTCTGTTGGTCACTTCAGCACCTCCTATAACTGCACACCGCGTGACTAGGCAACAGCTGTTAGCAGGGTGACGTGTTGTGTACGACGCGGCGCGGCGCGGCTTTTCCGAGCTTTACGTCACATACACTTTATTACGTCTACATCTCTGCCGGTGAGTGACCGGTAAATTTCAAATGGCTTATCTTGGTCGTGGGCGTCAGAGTATTAAAAAGTATTGCAAACTTTTACTATCTCTTTTCTCTCTCACCGCAAACTGAGCCGTTGCACAGAGGCAGAGATATAATAAAAGAACTGTACCGTCCTAACGATTTGATACCGAATGTCGACCCATTATTATCTGGCAAAAAATATTCGTCGTAACCTCCTTGCCACCTCTTGAACTTTTTGCACGGACATTCGAATCACTGTGTTTATGGAAACATTATTATTGTTGACATTTGCAGTTCAATTTTTTACTGTTAAAACATTTCACAAACTAGAGCCTACAAGGTTAACTTCTGCAAACGGAACTTCACTTGAATTTTAGAAAAGTGAATATGTCTCACTAAAGCAAACGTAAGGGCAGGCCCAGACATAGAGACCCACGGTCCTTAGGCAGTTAACAAAGTCGGACTCCCTTTTTGATAATTTTACAAAAAAACAAACTTTATTTTAATTTCTTATTTATTTAACATATTTTGACTTCAGAAAATAGACAAGCAGACTTAGAAATAAAATAGAGAAGTACCAACTTCAGTATACTTTTTCACACATTAAAATTTTTACATTTATAATTAACTTACAAGATTACATTAACACGTGACGAACTTTCTTCTCTACAAAGAAACTGATGACCTCACTATAGTCCATAGTTGGATTATTTCTGACTATGTACAGCACAGAGAGTGAATTAAGCTTTTTCTGTTTTGTGGTAGATCTTAAACAATCCTTCACTCTCTTTAGCTCTGAAAACGACCAACAAATACTACCATTATTATTATTATTATTATTATTATTATTATTATTATTATTATTATTATTTTCCCTGGCCGGGATCCCCTCGAAGTTTTCCATGTAGATTTAATTTAAAAATCATTGATTTGAAGCCACAGAGCGATGCGGCCAGCTTGCAACATTGTAGCCAGAGAGGCAGATGGGAGGTAGTTTACTAAGACAGACAGACCTGAGTTCATTGACCACTTACATCTGTATTACTTGAAAAAAGAGCGGAGTGTTAGCGACAATATTGCCACAATGCTGAAACTTCCAACTCACTTTTCTAATTAATCACAGAACGTAGTATATATTATCTATTCATATAAGTGTTTCTATCGTCCCTTTCAGTCTGCACCCTGCATAGGTGTAGACATTTCTTTTTGACGACTACGTAATAATACATAAATGTTCCTTGTAATGATTATGATGTTGATAATAATAACACATTATTATTATTATTATTATTATTATTTCGTTGTTTTTATGTAAAACATCCAGAGCCCTTTGAATGATATGTTGGTAGGGGAAAGAAATGTATGTAATTTTATTTATTTATTTTTAATGAAGAAATTTAAGGGGGAATTGTGAGAGGGAAGGGCTTAGGTGAAAAGCAGTACCTGCAATGAGAACACTTACAAATTTCAAAGAACTATAATTCCCCAACATGTCACATTGTAACGAGGTTCTAGCAGTTGAAGAGATGACTCATGCAGTCAAAACTTGCGTACATTATTATTATTATTATTATTATTATTATTATTATTACTATTACAATGACTCAATTTTCAGTTTACCAGTCATTATTTAGACAACATTCAACCTACTTTTCGATGTGAATTTTTTCAGATTCTGTAAAGTTATCCACTCCAGATCAGGCTAACCCAGGTAAGGCACTAGCCTTAAGGCCTCCCCACACCGACGCGAAATATTCGCACCGGTGGCGAATGTTTCGCTTCGCAAAGTTGTCACTGCCTCAGTGTACATTGCGGTATATGAGTGTACCCACACCGACGCGAAAGTATCGCCGGATGTTGAAATTTAGATTCGCCGCCTGCGCGGTTTTTTTCGCTGCCGCCGCAAATTTTTTGATGGTGTTCTGTGAGAAATTGTAAGGGAACATCCAGTTTTATACGATTTATTCTAGAGGATTACAAGTAAGTAAGGAAAAAGGGCAATATGAAATGTAATCCAATTGGAATTTAATGAAAGTGGTAAGTTATTCACATCTTTAACATATCTTAAGAGAAAAATTCTAGCCTACATACGGCCTTTCTATAAGGAATGATTTCATATTCGCATCTTTGTTGCCTTTTATCAGTCCTTCATAATATCATAGCATTGCTTAGTACAGAAATATATTTCTAGAGAACCTACCTATATGAACTTTACGTCATTTAACATCTTACTAAGGTTTAATAGTTCAAAGTTAATAATTTTCTTAGTTTAGGGAAGGTTTCATTCTTAAAAGCAAACATATAAGCCTATATTTATTAGCAATTTTGTCAAAACTAATCTCATTCATATTTTATTCCTATGAAATACTCTAGGAACTTTTGTATTAGCTGGTACAGAAGAGTTGTTTCAATAAACATAAATAGGCCTATTAATTGTTTTCATTAAACCTTACGAATTCGCGCTGTATCTCCTAACATTAGTACTCGCGTTTCGTGTCACTACAACTCAATGAATAATAATCAATGTTTTGGACTAATATTTTTATTTTATTATGCGATATTTGTCTACATAATATTAAAATAACCGTCTTGCAATTAATTTTTAAATATTAAATACAATATTATAGGATTGTTGTTTAGTCAATTTTCCGAAGAAAAATCTGAACCTCACAAATGATACCAAGAAGGCACCACTTATGAGGCAACTAGGCCAGGAGATAATGGCCAGTTCCTTTCCCCCTCCATTTCATACATCGCCGAAAAAATTGGCAAAAATCTACACCTAGCAGATACTGCTTCACACTTACACATACACATAAACAGGATCATTTTATTAATTATACGCGAATATCACTACTTGTGGGACAAATCCCTGTCAGATTTTAGACTTGGCATCATCTCTTGTCTTCCTTCTCTTAATGGACGCATTATAACAGAATCAAAGAAAAGGTAGAAAAGACGAGACGAAGTAGAGTCTCTTCTGTTTTCGAGATTTTGTTAAGCACTTAACACACGTGTATGGTAAACTATTTTTGCACTATCATATATATAGAACTGCAAATACTGTATGAATTTTATGATACTTTTTGCATTGAGAACGCATTTTAGTGAATGTAGCCATTATACATTCAAGGGAGTATCAGTTTGCTAAAAAGTTTAATAAAAGTCAGTATGGTTTTCTTTTTGTATCTAATGATAAAAAAACATGAAAAATAAGTTATTGAGGGGGTTTAGACGTATTATATTACATTATAATAGAAACGCGGACAATTAAAATATAATAATTGTTTTCAAATATGAATGTATTAATTTCACGACGCTAAAATGTTTTATATCGTGTTAGGAGTTTGTTGTACTACTCTCATCAATTCCTAGAAAATTGCTAAATGACCGAGAATTTTCCATTGTCATCTCTCTGAGTAGGAATAAAAAATATATTACCAATAAAGGATCTTTTATTTCATTTCACTATTTTCAATTTATTTATATGTCCTGGGACGATAATTCATGTTATGAGGGATTCTCTGAAAATTCGTTTCATAGGTAATTTATCTTTTCAGATATTCAGATATCTTTAATTTCTTGTTTCTGATGCACTTTTGTATTTTTCCACGTGGACTTCACTTTCTCACCCGCACTTCTTTCTTCTTTCTATGTGTTCTCTCCTTCAGAGCTCTAAGTTCTTTGACAACGTTTGCAACCGCAAGCACAACATCTAAGGCTAAATACTAGGTATCATCGTTCGCCATTTTGATTCTTTTCTTTTAATAATTTAATTAAATGTATTCTAATATTTCAGTTACATTTATTTTAATATTGTAACTACATTTATTTTAATATTGTGATTACAATTATTTTTAATTGCATTATTTATATTTTAATTACATTTCATCTTAATTAAAACAATTTAAGCGATGGAAGTATTTTGTAAGCGGATTTGAAATCAGAGCAAAGATTTCTGTATTAGCAGACAAGAGGTTGTCTTGAGTACTTCGCCAAGTAAAAAATACTCTTTTCTTTAACTCGCCGTAACTTGAGAACCAGTAAAGACTTTGAATAGCGGCAACTTTTAAAAGTAATTTCCATTCTTTCTCAACATTTCATTCGCTTTGACCCCCCATCTAACGTGAAAAATAAAAAAGCTTACCGCTAACCACTTCTGAAGGTCTAAATGTCTATTTTGAACAGATCACTTCCAAATTAGTATCTTCCCCCCCCCCCCCCCCGCGTTTTAAAAACAATTTTGATTTCAAAATTTGTTCCATGCTTTCCTCAGACATTGACCTGCCAATCATAAAAATAACAGTGCCATTGATTGACTATTATAGGAGCTACGACATGATATTTCTCCGCATACGCGAAATTTGGTGTCCGTCAGCGCTGCGAATATTTCGCGTCGATGTGAGGTAACGTGCGAATTTCGTTGCCGCTCTATACGCGAAATATTCGTCGCCGCCACGGCTGCGAATATTTCGCGTTGGTGCGGGGAGGCCTTTACTGGCAGAGCACGTCATTGTTTCAGGATTTGAGCCCCTGTCAGACAAGTTTGTTACGCGTGAGTGAATAACTTTTGAATGCAGAATGATCTTATAGTCCGTGCGGTGAAAGTTCCTGACATTTAACACGTAGGCCTCGCTTCGAACAGTGTTGCCATTCCGACTAAATCACACTCATGTCGCAAAGTGCGCCATGCACGTGACACAAAAGAAACCAGAGTATACTACGTCGGTTTCCATGACGCAATGACGTCGCCAGGACCAGAGCAAGGGGGGTTGCGGATGGGGTGCGAGATTTAAAAATGGGGTGCGAGTTGTAAAAATGTGGTACATAAAAGATCCAAAATGTTCTCTCATGCACTTGCGCGCGTGCTATACATCTGTTTATTATCATTACTATGTATTATTATTATTATTATTATTATTATTATTATTATTATTATTATTATTATTATTATTGTTCATCACATCCATAACGATACACTAAGGGACGTAGTTTTTTCACATTCAAGAAATTGTTTGTTTTGTTTTTGTTCTTCAAAATACCTTATGCCTAGTATTTTATTTTAATAAATTGCCCTTTGGGGTGCGGAAAGGGTGCTCCGATTTTTTATGGGGTGCTTGCGCACCCTTTCGCACCCCCCTAGCGACGTCCCTGCCATGACAGCGTAAAATATTGCAGGGAAGATATTAATTCTGCAATAAGGACCGTTTTCAGCAACACCGGTAAATTTACTTGTCTTACTTTTCTAAAACTCGGTTAATAACATTATCTCGGATAACACTGAATAGTATATTCAAAATACATTTTATTATCTTAGTTTTCTGAAACAGATATTTTGTTTCAATTCACTTTGGTTCTAAAAATTCTCATTTGAAAGCAGCACCATCTGTTTGGTACTGCTCGGAAAAAGGCAATCTTTGAATAAAAACTGACTAGCACCATACGAACTTCTGACTATAGCAACTGTAGAAACGAATATGAGAATCTCGACGGTGTAGTTGATCATAAAGATAGTTTTTCTACAGTAGAAAACTATGAGCGTTTTGAAAAAAAGGGAAGAGGCCTAACCATGACATAGCAAGAGGAAAAATCTATTATTAGAACTTGCACAAAAACAAATAAATGTGACTGAAAACAAGAAACTGATGGAGTTACAACCGAGATTAAAAATAAGTGGAAAGAAGTAGCAAACAGTTTTAATTCTCAATTAATTTAACTGTTAGTTAAAAACGATTGTATCCTAGTCGAGGCATAAAAAGACAACAGTATTTATTTACCTGTGTGTTGGGAACTCCCAACTCATGCTGTGTCATGGACAGCACTCACATAGCTGAAATTTTAGATAACCTGAAACGTGTGTTGAAATCTATGTCATGGTAATCATCAAAATATTATGTAGTACTTTCTTTTATCCACCTAGGTCGTTTTCTTCTGTAGTTTTGGTCATATTCATAGCCACTATCATTTTCTCTCGTTTCCAGGTGTTCCAGTCGCCTAGGCGCCATGTTCCTTTACGCCAATTATCTTGGATGATCCTATTTTACCCGTCATTTTTCCATGGATAAGATATGAACTAAGATAATGTTATAAAACAGAGATAATTATGTTGGTAAAACACAAAAAAACATTATCGTAATTTTTCGATCCAATAAAATAATTATCGGCGTTGGTGAAAACTTCCCATAAGATGTCGGACTTTCCATTTGCTGTTTATCTTCAATCAGGGTACAGCGAAAGAGGTTGAGGTGGAAAGCACGTGCTAAAGAGTTGCCATGTACTTTATTTTCTCGCAAAAACTATAGAAACGAATACAATATGTGTATACCACTTTAGATACATTTATATAAGATTACATGTATATTATACTTAAACCGTAAAAAGAGAAATTATTTCTGTGTAAATCCAGAGAAAGATACCTCATTTTATTTAATTGCACATTATGGATTTTCATTGAGGCCTTTATAATAATAATAATAATAATAATAATAATAATAATAATAATAATAATAATGATTTATTTTAACTGGCAGAGTTAAGGCCATTCGGCCTTCTCTTCCACTCAACCAGTATGATAGAAAATTACTACAATGCTGTGAATATAACATAATTAGAGATGATAGTACCTGATTGACATGGTTACGTTTCTGTGATGTCACATAAAGAAACGTAACCATGTCATTCAGGACTACGATATGGAGGTAGATGCAAGAAACGCACTGTCCTATACTACCCGACTCTCCCCTAATACAATACAATACAATACAATTCAAGACAATACAATACTACAATACAAGACAATATAATACATAATTAATATAATACAATGACAATTATTTTCATCTTCACAACACTAATAAAATAATTATGTAATAATAATAATAATAATAATTATAATTATAATAATAGTCATACCTAAATTAAATTAAATTAAATTATTAAACTCGATCACAATTATAACTTCAATTTGACTGCGCCCGTAAGAAATCGTTTAGCCTTTTCTTGAAAGTGGTTATTGTCTGGTTTACAGAATGGAAGCGAAATAACCTGCAGATTGAAAGGGACGATTGAATAGAAAACTTATATTACATTTTGTGATTAGCCTAAATGCACGGTTAATTAGAAAATTAAGTTGGAAGTTTCAGCAGTCTGGCAACATCGTCGCTAACACACTCTCTCGTAATACAGGTGTAAGAGCTCAACGAACTCGGTTTGTCTCGCTAGGTGAGCTTCTCTCTGGCTACGAAGTTGCAATATGCTCGCATCGTGCAGTGGCTTGAAATTAGTGTTTTTTTTATTAAATTTGCATGAAAACCGCCCGTGCTGATGAAATATGTCAGAGGAATAAATTATATTTTTATTAGATTTCTTAATGATAAAGTCAGGATAGGAGAAGAAATGTCAGAAGGAAGCTAAATAGGGAGAGGAGCAAGTCAAGAATACTCTTTATAACCTACCCAGTTCAACATCTACTTGGAGGATTTAGTGAAGAACTGTTTTCAGAATATGAGAGGAGTGATAGTAGGAAGAAAAATAATAAAGTGCATAAGATTTGCTGATTATATGGCGTTGTTAGCAGAAGTGTAGACGATACTGAGAGATAAGCCTATGTTACTGGGGCTAAATGACAGCTGTGAGCAGTATGGGATGAAGATAAATGCAAACAAGACGAAGACCATGGTCATAGGAAGAAAAGTAAAGAAGGTAAACTTGCGAATTCTAAATAAGTCAGTGGTGCAAGTGGACAGTTTCAAATACTTGGGGTGTACTATAAGCAGTAACATGAGCTGCTGCCAAGAACTCAAAAGAAGGATAGCAATAGCAAAAGAAGCTTTTAATAGACAAAGGAGCATCTTCTGCGGACCTCTGGAAAAAGAACTAAGGAAGAAACTAGTGAAGTGCTTTGTGTGGAGTGTATCATTGTATGGTGCATAAACATGGACATTATGACGAAGTGAAAAGAAGCGACTAGAAGCATGTGAAATGTGGATATGGAGAAGAATGGAACATGTGAACTGCAGAGACAGAGTAAGAAATGAAGCTGTGCTGAAAAGAGTGGGTGAAGAAAGAATGATGTCGAAACTAATCAGGAAGAGGAAAAGGAATTGGCTGGGTCACTGGCTGAGAAGAAACTGCCTACTGAAGGATGTACTAGAAGGAATGGTGAACACGATAAAGATGTTTATACGATGAATTTTGTTGTTCAAGAGATGCTTTAAAATGTGCAATCTTTGTACAAGATAATGCTTGCCAGAAATAGGTTTTAATGCTCACATGCTTAAAATCAAACAATATTAATATTATAAATTTGAAAAAAAAAAACAGGCTAGTTTGTTCTAAGCATACCAAGTAGTATGCTCATACAAAGAGGGTGTTTTATCTCATGGACAGATGTCCGAAACAAGAGCACGACATATTTATTGAAATCAGAGCTGCAAACTGCAATCAGTTCAGGGCAGAAGAAGATGTCAGATGATAGACAACATTAAAATATATTTAAACAAATTTTTAATTACGGCTTATTTAACTTCGAACTGAGTGTAGGCATTTAATCTTACTTTTATCTTAAAATTTACAATTTATACGTGTATTTATTTAAACATTTTCTCGTAATAACATACAGTATTCACACATAATAAGTACAATAATCAGGATAGTGTAATAATCTTTATTAGGGGCGGATGTTGATGAAAAATCATCTTATTTTTCACATTAAGACGATGCCTATTAACATAGAAATCCTTTCTATTATAATATCAAGGTAAAAAAGTAATTTCTTATATTGCATTTTTTGCTTTTTTTTTTGCATTTTTTGACATTTCTCAACTAATAGGTCATTTATATATTTTTTTCGGCATTTTTTGGTCATTTTTAATATTTTGAAGAACTTTTAGATCATTTGGAATGCATACTTTCTTTTTTACCGAAAGGTCTGTTAAATCATTTTCTAACCATATAGGTCAGTAGTAATTACCTACTGAACAAGCGAATATTAGTGAAATTTGAGTTTTATAGTTTGGAATAGACTCTAAAGTCCATCCCTCATTCCACTTAAGGCTTCTCTTCACACAACGGAAATAATATAAAATGCTTGACAGCAGCTTAGTTTAAGTGAGGACTTTGACCACTACTGTTCTTTTGTCAGTACGAGGGTGTCTTTGCAATTTATGTTTGGAAAGGGGGAAACTTTCACCATGTCCTGGACAGAACGTTGTGTCCTCAACATGGTTCAGAAGGGATGTCTACTGTAGTAGACAGTATTTTTAACATAAAGATTGCAAGAATGCACGCTGCGCCCAGAATTTATTTTGTCATTCACACTCCCTCATCTGGAAGATCTGGTAACAAAAGTGAAGCGCGGAAGGAGGAGATGGAGAATGAAGGCACTGACATAGACCACTTCTGATTGAAACTCATTGTAAACCCTCATTAAAATCTATAGTTCTCCCTTAAAACATTCATTTTGTTGCATGTTCTTTTCCGTTATCTTAGTCAAATTCCAGGAGGTTGCCTCGTTTCTCCGAGATTTGCAGGGCAGTCATTGAAACAAGGTGACTAATTTTTAAGAAGATGTGGTGAATAATATTTAAATGTCATTTTCTTTTAATTTCATGTCATTAGTTTAAGCGCATTTTAATGATTATTTTAAGTAGATTTTTAGGTCATCAACATCCGCCCCCTAGTCATTATTCACGGCAAAATAAAATGTTTAGAATAATGATTTTTACTTTATGGAAAATTAAGGGAGAAAAATACTCGAAGAGGAGGAAAATAGGGGAGCCGGGAAACTGTTGAAAATTAAAGGCAAATACGGAAGATCCCGGAAAATACGGGAGGGTTAGCAATCCTATTTGTAGCTAAAAAATGTATCCTTGAAAAACCCGATAAAATATATATTTTTTTCTTTTTCTATTTTCTCAGAGTATTGATTTACAACATATCTCCCCATTGAGGCGACGAAACGTATCGTCTACAAATCGACAAGTAAGACTGGGCTTATACAAAGTTGAAAATTCAAACTTATATAAAATATATCATCACTGTCACCATCATCATCATCATCATCATCATCATCACCATCACCTTCGTCATCAACATCATCATCATCATGTTTCCTTTCATATAAATGACATAAACTTTCCGGCAAGTACTTGATAGCTATAATTGAATTTCTCTACTTAAAAAAAAACTGTTCCACAAAATTCCATGAAATTGTAGTCACAATCTCGCAGAACAATAGAACAATACACAACAGTTCTAGCAAGAAAAAAGAGAACAATAAAGACAGAGTACTGTGCCACAGCTTGGGTAAACAGACGTTATGAGCCGCAGTACAAAGTCCCGGCCCACAGGCCTTGTTCAAATAGTCAGTGGCGGTTTTACCAGCAGTTGTGCAACACGTCCAAAACTTCCTTTGCTACGAACGCAGCGATTGCTGGAGATCGTCTACGATTTATACACAAAATACAAGGGAATGACAGAATCAAATCTGTTTAATATATTACATTACTGTTCAACACAACATGAAAATATGGAATTTTCGTTGTCGCCGGATTACTGTTTTACCGTAATAAATGATGAGATGTCACTGAGGAAAACAAGAAGCGGGAAGACAGAGATTCCAGGCTTCCAGGATGTAAGGATTAAAAATAAGTAACTTCAACCCATGCTTTGAACTATTTTTATTGTCGGAGAAGAGTCGATGCTGAATTTTATGGCAGAATAAAGAAACTCGAAACCATTGTAAAAGATATGAACAGGTGAAAAATCTTACTTACATCTGAACTTAAATCCAGGGCTTCCTCAGTCCGTAATCTGTTCCTCTATCGAGAGTCATCTCGACCCCTTGCCATTTTATATAATAAATAATAGTAATGATACTACTACTAATGCTACTACTAATGCTACTACTACTACTACTACTACTACTACTACTAATAATAATAATAATAATAATGGTTTATTTAACCTGGCAGAGTTAAGGCCATACGGCCTTTTCCAACACTCAACCAGGAGTAAAACTGCATTACAAAAAACACTACAAATTTACAAAGTACACTACAATTTTACACACAATACTGAATAAGATAATAATAATAATAATAATAATAATAATAATAATAATAATAATAATAATAATATAATGTAAACAACAAGTAAGTAGAAATCAGACGTAATATATAACATATAGAAAGAAAGGAAAAAACATAATAAAATGTGAACAGCAGGTCAAAATAAATGAGACATACAAAGTATAAAAAATGAGACAATTATTGATAATAATAATAATAATAATAATAATAATAATAGTAGTAGTAGTAGTAGTAGTAGTAGTAGTAGTAGTAGTAGTAGTAGTAGTAGTAATAGTAGTAATAAAATAGTGAAGTGTGAAGCATACAAAGAATACAATATTTTTAGGTACACACAATAAGGAAAATTATGATTATATATAACTCAAGTTATCACATTATAGACATACCATTATCGGGAAATATGAAAACAAAAAGACAAAATAAGTTAAATATCACTAGAACAAAAAAAAAATTGAATACGTGGAAACGTGCAATACAACATTTGTCATAATAGTAAGTTTCATAATAGTAAGTTAGAATTGTAAGTTTGAGGATTGCGAAAATAAAGCTAATAATAACAACATACGCATCAAACACTACAGGGTAACATCATCATCATCATCATCATCATCATCATCATCATCATCATCATCATCATCAGCAGCAGCAGCAGCAGCACTATAGCCCTGTTCGAGCCTCGGCTTCCTTCAAGACCTTATTCCAGGATTCCCTGTAATCTAGGGAGCTAAATCGGAACATGACTGTTACATTACAATGGATACTTGCTACATTAGGAGAAAATGTTTAGTACCATAAAACTTTTTATGCTGTAAATGTTTAGATAAATAAGTTTATTTTAAATTGTTATTCATTTTTAAATTTTAGGATCGTTTTAAATTTATAATATATGACAGATGTAGGCCTATTTTGTGCAGAGTATCGAACGCCTGTAATTTCAAAGAGCATTGTGCATGTTTGAGTAATGAATAATAATATTATTATCATAAAATAACGAGACTAAAGCGCTCTAAAATGCTTTCACTGTAATAGTAGGCCTAGTCTTAAAGCAAACTCGGCTTATACTAAATTTTGCAATACAATTATAAAATTTTACGAGGGATAGTTCGCATATTTACCATCTGAATGTGAGATAGTAAAATCCACGTTTTCAGCGATTTACTCATAGGATTGTTCTTTCGTCTTGTTGAACAGGGATTTAACTAGCACGATATAATAATAAAATAATTCATGCTGATTCACAATAAAGACATACGCTTTGCTCTGACTTCTTATTGCCGTGCAGGGATAAATACAAAATAAATCCATATTACTAGAGAATTTCATAATACTGATCACATTCAATTAATACGAAAAAAATAAATATCAAGAATAGACCAAAAGAAAAATGCAGACGTTCTTCAAGGACTTAAAATCTCTTCAATTATGGACCATATAACTACATACAGGACTATCTGACAGCAACAACTTCAATGCATGGATCAAACTCGCATCTCTCATCAGATCCTTAATTATCATCCCAGGGGCACGAGATCATTAGGAAGACCATTAAAAAGATGGCAAGAGACCGTAACAGGCCACCAAGTCTAATATATAGAAGGAAGAAGAAGATTCTGGTAAATATAATTTAACACAAGATATCAATAATATGACTTTCAACCTTCAAAACAAAAGCGATGATATTTCAAGAGACAAAACACACAATTTGTAAACCAAAAAGTATAATGATCAGAGTTTGATACATTATAATTTTCTGTTAATAATGGTAATTTATGTAACTAGGGTATAATCTTGGTAATTATGGCACAAGTGAATGTTTATTAGAATTTTCATGAGTGTTTATAGTTAAGATTACACACATGTTACAAACAAAGTTTCATGCTATTCTAGCATTAAAATATGTAAAAAAAAACTATTATAAATTTACAAAATGTAATGTTACGACATAGTAGAAACATGAGTAGGCCTACTGAATATGACGTATATTTATGGTTGATAAGTAACCGTTTCTAAGACAATGCTATTTTGTTGTTGTTTTGAAGAATTCAAAAGTATGCTTGCAGGGTTAGGACTTTGCGTGTAAAAAAAGGTTACTTACATTACAGTAAAATACGGTAAATAATGCGTAATTAACATAATAAATGTAAAATACGTAAAAATACCTCCAAGAACTTTTATTTTTAGTCTTCCTTTGTTCAGTTTGTGATGAAAATTTACCGTTTGAACTGCCAACAAACCTAGCTTATAACTCCAGGCTACCAATTAGGCCTATGTTAAAAAAAATAGATACTTTAAGAAGATTTTGCAATATACACATGAACTACGACCAACAAAGGTAGTAATACCAGTGGAAGCGAAGATTGAAAAAATAAGTTCATCAATGTTCTGACATACAAAAAGTCTATTCAGCCATGCTTCCCAACTCGATGATTAGTAATTAACCACATGAAATTAAAAAATATATTATATTTAATAGGTTATGTTCAAATCATAATATTTATCTTTAACTGTTATACTATAAAAAGGCTTTTATCACTAGAATCGTTTATTTTCTAAACCCCACAAGTGACAAAAACAAAAGTTTCGTGAAATCAATAAAAACTGTTCACTTTAAATTATTTTCATTTTAATTGTGAAAATGTATTTAACAAGTGATATTAGTTACTAAATGTTAGATTTATTCACTATTAGTTGTGTTTTATAATATATATAAAGTAAAAAAAAAGGATGTTAGGGGGTTTTCCGACAAACAAACTGAAAGTAACCAAAGCAATGCTATTTTTCTAAATATTAGAGTGAATGGAAGTGAGTATGAACAAATGTTATACTCTATGTAAAAACTACAATATAAAATCACAAAAGATTAAATTTCTTCTGCTGCAACAGACATTTTTGTTATGTGGACTTAAAAGAAATGACGTAGGCTTAATTGATGTTTAGATTATCAACATCAACAAATATTAGTTTATTACTCCGTGTATAAAACAGTTTTCTACATTACGTATTTTATATGCAAATCACACTTAATATACGCACAGGTAATTTACTCGGCCAACCCTGGTATGCTTGTCATGGCAACAATTTTAGCTTTTTGTTACAGGTACGATGTATAAAAGTTTGTTGTGAAGGCGGTGATGATATCATGGAATACTAGTTGCTAGGTAACCTTTTCTGGCACCAGTGCCAGAATTAGGCCAATTGTGCACCATTTATAGCTTCATAACAAGCGTTTTTTTAATGCTAGGACTGCATAAAGAATTTTACATCTATTTCTAAAAGACAAATGCTAATAAGGTATTCACTTGTATGTACCTGTAGATTTGGAAATAATAGAAAATAACATTAAATGTTTGTTTAAAAGAGACAATTATATTTTTATGTGCTACTTTCAAATTATTATGCTGTGCAGTTATCGAATTTTGAAAAAAAAACTTCCACAATTTTCTCTTAAAAAATCACAATATAGGCCTATAATTTCTTTACAATTGAAGGTACAGATGTCTTAAAGACGCTGAATTCGACATGTATATAGCAAAGAATACTTTTAAAATAATTAAAACTGTCAAGTGTAGGCGAAAAAAAATATCTCAAAACTACATTTCAAATACATACCAGTTTCTGAAAAAAAAAAACGCTCCTCAATTGTAAAAGAATGTGTGGAACAATACGAAGAATATTGAAACATAGCACCTTGAAAAAACAAAATTTTAATATTGTACAATTATAACAATGCCTATAGCAACTTCATACGAATGCATGTTCGACATTAAATTGGACAGTTGAAAGAAAAATTCGAAAACGGAGTCAGCAAACATGAGGTTCTTGTGTTGAACAATATGACAATTACAATCAATGATCGTCGCCTCAAAAATAAATGTAAAAATATGGTACAAAACACTGAAATGGAGAGCTGGAAGAGATCCTAATCCTTAAATTAGATCTTATTGTGTCCTTTAGTTCTCATGCTTTATTAATAGAATTTGAAAAGTAGAAAGAAACTGAAATAGATATAAACAAGAATGCAGAAACTGGGCTTAGTACCTAGACTTAAGTTAATAATTATAAATCTAAAATTAATTTATTTTTCACCCCTTTAGAATTAGACGTATAGAAAGTATGAATATGGACGTGGCACAAAGTTGCGTCAAATCATCATTTAGTCAAAACTTCAGCAATATACCTTAGGGAACGCCACGTTATTCGATAGCCTATGAATGCTTGAATAACCTATTCAAATAACAAATCTTTCTCTTTTTTTGCTTTCTAATAAGGAATTTAATAGGCTAACGTAAGGCAAAGCAACTTAGATTTTGTAGCTTCATTTTATAAAAGATTAAGTTTTACAAGCAAAAAAAAAAAAATGTTATAATCAAATATATAAAACACTTCTGTGGCAGTTGCAACATTACCTCGGTGCCAACGGAAGTTTGACCCTTCGGAAACAAGACTTGCCAATATTAAACACAGAGAAGATGAGATTTCTCAAAAGAACAGTTGAATACGTTTCTTGTATCACAATAACAATGACTAAATTTCAAAAGCAATTGAAAATACAGCCATGACCTGCAGAATTAATAATGCACATAAAATTAAACGCTACGTGTTACAAGAATGATTAAAATATACATTTTTTTACCTCTACAAATATTGGAAAAGAAAACTGCGAAGACCTCTTTCTAAAACCTTTGGCAGAAGACATTTATTATTTGCCGAAACGGACCATTTGTTCTAGTATTCTTGAAAAATTATTATTATTATTATTATCATCATTATTATCATTATTATTATTATTATTATTATTATTACTATTATTATTATTATTATTATTATTATTATTATTATTATTATTATTTGTTGGTTGTCGGTCACTTCACTGACTTTCATTTCACGAGTTTCAAATAGGTTATTATTAAGTGAAGTAGTCTATACTGATTGTAACTGCATTATGATCCACAAATTTGTTTTGATGAATAATTCTTTTCGGAAAACGTTATGTGTACTCAGTAGCAAAGCCTTCTAGCCCTACATTACAATGAATATCCTGTTGTTACCGATGTCCAACATTATTATTATTATTATTATTATTATTATTATTATTATCACTATCAACATTTTATAATAGACTTTTAGCAGTTAACATTTCATAATTAAAATTGTTACAATTTCAGTTTTTTAGATTTTAACACCTATTTAACAATTGTTATATATGCGATCAAAAGAGTGTTCTATTCTATTCATTTTTGACAATACGATACTTGATATGTAGTAACTGTTAATTGGACTGTGATTAGCAATAGTGATCCAAGCGCCAAAAACCTTTTCCGAGATATTGGCCATTGAAATAAATCCGTTTTTTTATAAAACATTTTATGCAAGAAGTATTACAACATTCATATTACAAAAAATAGCACAAATAATACCAAAAAAGTCTAACAGATTTTTAATAACAGACCTGTAGTTGAATTAATATTTCAAAGCAAAATAAATAAATGAATGAATTTTATGCAATAAACGAATTTTTGCTTATAAATAGCAGCAAAATTCAGATATCGCATTCTTGATTTTTTCCGAGCTAAATTAGCCTGCCATCAACAGATTTGTGCAAATATGTCTTTTTTTTTCTTCAAAATGTCGATTGGTCTATTATTGCGTAACTCTGCCCAAATGTTATTGCTAGGATTTTTCTTATACAATTTACGCATTAAACTGCCAACTGTATTTGCCCATACAAAGAGTGCAAGAAATTCAAGTGAATCTCACTTTAGAACTCTTCTTTAGATGTAGTTATTAGTTATTTCTCTCAGTAAGAATTTCCGTAGCGTTCAAATTACTGACACAAATATTCAAATATAGCAATACACATAAACAAAATGTAAACACTAGAAGAACTAAGTGATATATCTCGAGTTCGATCTGGAGTTCACGTCATTTTCAGTCGTTCTACTACGTGAATGCTACGAATTTTATTTTAAACCTCTCTGTTAACACTGGATGTAACCGTTCTACCATGAACCAACATTGGACTTCTGCACATAAACTAATTAAAGAAAAATCAAAATAAGTTATATTGAATTTGAGAGAACGGAATTATTATAAGAAATGTAGATACAGTGAACGAAGAGGAATAAAACTTCGTTTTTGAAATTCAAATTATGAAGCAAGTTTTGTTGAGTTTTTTTGCAGTTACAGTTATTGCTTTACTCGAAATATCTCTAATAATTCAAGATACGATCTCATTTATGAATGTGGTATAAAAATAGTGCTAGCCGAAAAATTTTAAACAAATTACACCGAATTCTAAATGTCAAGGAATTGCTTCACAAATAATCCATGGAGAAATAGAAGAGAAACTAAACTTCGGGATTAAAAAATCAGACTTTCATGTTTTTGTACAAAGTGAAAAGATTGTAGTGCGTGGCGCATATTACTTTTTTTCTTCTTTGGAGAATGAAGTTCGATTGGATCATATTCTACAGAAATAATTCAAGGTTATAAAAACTAAACCAACCATGCAACTTTGTTCGTCTGCAGTCCCTGTACCTATGTCTTGAACTCACTTTTACTTACAGACTTTTACAGAGTTTTTAATGGTGTTGGATGTAAGAACTGAGTGGAGATTAATGCATTTTTACTGAAATTAAAATATAAACGTGTTCTTCTTAGTTTCGGTATTATATACTTTGGTTTATTTCTGCAGAATGATATTCAGTTTTCATCCGGGTATGAAAATTCTTTCCTGCATTCATCACTGCAATCGACAATAAAGTTGTCATCAATGTTTAAATCAACATTAAACAGCACACTGAATCAAAACGGAGCACTCCTAATGATACAAAATGGAGAACTACGTAGCTAAACGAAAGTATAACCAAAGAACAGCAGTACATTTCCATAATCCATGGTTGTATTTCATCACCATCACCAATCTCAGACCTAGCGAGACCATCTAGAGCACTCACACGAAGGTCACAAGCGACAAGACACCATCGCGAACGGTAGGATTCAGTCGTGTATGTACCACTTAGCTAAGCTCGAAGCGATACACTGATCTAATATACGAAACATGGCACAGCGTATCTTGTTGAACACGAGCTGTAAAACAGAGATATTGTCGTCGGCAGATCTGTAACATAGGGAGCAAAAGCTAGCTAGCACCTTATCTTCGTCCATATGCTGCTGCCGCTGCAATCTTCGGGCCACAGTTCACGTCTATCTCGCACACACAGGAACTGATTGTCTCCGAGGGTAACATATACTTTCATATCGTTGAGAGGGAAGGACTTAAATCACTTAGTTTCATGAATATAATAGTTATCCGTCTCTGAGGACGATTAGATTCGACGCTCCTCAGCACTATTCCAAGGTCTTTCTTTTATCACTATGGAAAGTAGCAGAGTTGATTAGCACTTTAAATGGGTCTGAAGGTCAGCCGGTTAGCAGAAAATCGTATATGAAATTATGTTTCCAAAAATACACTATAATGATCCAAAAAGCTAAACAAAAAGTCAATAAATTCAGTTATTTGTGTTCGAAATATCTTACAATCGAGGGGTTGGCAGAAAGAAGGGCGTAACTCAGAAAACGTAGTTTTGAGATAATCAACAAAAACTCTCTGTACCCTGCATCTTTTACTGGAATCTGACACTATTCATACTTATATATTGTAGGGTAATACGTTCTCTTGTGATTACAATGAGTTCCATGGTTAATGTTTAAATATTGTACGAGAATGAAGCATTTAATTTTTTTTTTCAATTACGGCCGTCTTCCATAGAAGAGGGTTGAAAATACTGCAGTACTGTTAACTTTTCTATATTTATACAAGAAAGGCTAGATATAGGTCTATATTAAAATAATTAAGATAATTACAATGTATGTTCTACAAAGAAAATTTATCTATAATATGTTCGTTTACTAAATTGTTATCACAACATTAAAAATAATTAATTCCACTTATTTCACGTTATCATTTTAACTGAAAGTACCTAGCATTTAGGCTTACAAACACTATACAACTTTAAGTGATCTAATAACCTAACATAAATAACATCTAGAATCTTGTGAGGCCTATTGGAGTGTTTGCCTCTCATATCTGTCATTACAGTATCATCTAATTTCACTATATTTTGTACAGTTATCAGTCGTTTCTTAGATATTTTAAACAATGACAGAATAAAGGACTTGCATAAAAATTCTTCTCAGTCATGATACTGTATACCCAAGAATATTCTCGCTGTGGTTTTACAGTTCTTTGAGGTTGGTTAATGGCCCTCCTCTTCAAATATCCCATAAGAAATGTATCCTGTTGGTTTTTGATTCCAGTTTCCCAAAATCCTCAATGGAAAATGGTTTTTATTTGTGATACAAGAAACGTATCCAACTGTTCTTTTGAGAAATCTCATCTTCTCTGTGTTTAATGTTGGTAAGTGTTGTATCCGAAGGTTCAAACTTCCGTTGGCACCGAGGTAATGTTGGAACTGCCACAGAAGTTTGAAGAAGTATATTTGATTATAACAATTTTTTTTTGCTTGTAAACCTTAATCTTTTGAAGCTACAACATCTAAGTTGCTTTGCCTTACTTTAGTCTATTAAATTCCTTATTAGAAAAAAATGAATTCAGAACATACAGTGAGAGTAAAAAATGAAGTTACGTGTTTTTCTAACGTCGTGACTAATTTTCTCTGTGCAGAATATTATTCAATTATATTCTATTCTCCAAAGAAAACCTGAGTCCTAAACTATAAGATTTACAATTTCATACAAATAGCACGTGTTATTTCAAATCCAAAATTCTTATCCCCTTATGCGTATTACATGGGTACAGGAGTGTACGTAAGGAAGGATTACCGAATTTGAATTCCCCCTTGAACTTTTTGAAAAATGACGTATTTAAATTTCAGTATTTTTTTGTCCATAATCTTCCCCTTCTCTAATTTTTCATTGTCAGAATAACAAAATCTACATCGACATAAGGCGTAGTCCTCCTACCCCTCTTTCAATATAATCCCTGTGCTTAGTATTGCGACACGTTCGACTTATAACAATTCTATCTTTATCATAAAGAGACCTGCCGTCTAGTTCCGACTTTGTAATAAAATGAAGCCGACACAATATGAAACATATTGAAAAGGTTGTTTTGACAGTTCTGCAGTGCGGATGCTAAATATTGTGCACTGTCGATTTTAAACTCATTTTAAGAGCGGTATTCACCCATTCGTTAGTCTGAGTTTTGACTTTATTGCGAAACGTTCGTTTAATGTTTCGTGTATTGGACAGTTAATATTTTAAATACAAACTTCACATCATCGTTCCGGGTTCTTTGATATGTATAAGCGACTGCAAAGCACAATTTTACAATTTTTTAAGCAAAACGTCTCATAGTGATTCTCGAGAGGTTAGTGAAAATTTCACATTGGCAAATGGCGTGACGATGTTGTCGCGAACGTTCTTTCCGAAATTAGTTTCACGTCACCCTGTGAAAACTCTCCTGATGGTAATAATAATAATAATAATAATAATAATAATAATAATAATAATAATAATAATACATGACATTTAAAATACCGATAATGTAAATTGTAAACGATTTTAATAACGACAAAATTATGCGTACGCCACTGCATGGGAGTAACTGGGATAGGTATCGTACCTCAATGCAAGATTTATTTGCGGAGCGTTGAGGGTATTTAGAATTTATTAGGCCTATAATCCACCTGAATAAATATGCTTGGCTTAGCACTTGCTTATTTAACACTGAAGGATAAGAAAGTGTCTTAGTTTTGACTGACATTACACTATAGGTAATAACTGTAGGTAATTTAAATAATTTCGAGGATGGTACGAGATTCATTTCATAAGTCATGGCAACTATATTATATCCGCCAATAAAGCTGCAGGAATAGAAATTCGCTATATGCGATTGAAGGTCGCTGTAATGTGCTTCGCAATGCTAGTACCAAATTTGGTCCGGGTACAGGAGTCAATGAGTAAGGGAAATTGAAAGATGCGGAAATAGAAATCATTGTTTTATTATGCACAAAAGGAAACAAAGTAGGGGAAACCCGGGCAAAGCGGATAAGCTAAGAATAAACAATGCCACAGGCTATATTTTGGTGCTCCCGAACTAAAAACTTCATGACAATGGTTGTGACACATGTCCACATATCTAAAAAACAGCAATTCGTTTCCCGTACCTACGGACAGTGATATGATTTGAGAAAGAAAATACAGTTAATTATTCGCCCCTTGAAAATAACATTACTTCAGCGGCGGATTTTCAGGGAAGGCAAGGTAGGCCGTGCCTCCCCTAATATTTTACCAGAATACAATATGACAGTATTAATTCCAGCTGAATTAAGATCAATAAGTTATAGCAAATCACAGGCATGTTTTCCTTTTATATTAATTTTACTATTCACTACGACATCAAGTCGACCACATCCAGTTGGTGATGCCCGCTCGCTGTAGTGTAGATAGTGCAAATAATTCATACCGGAAAATAACAGATAGCTCTGTAACCTGTATAGTCGACATTAGCACTCTAGCAGCCTGTAGTGTCCTCTATGCGAGAGAGGGGAAGAGGAGACAGCTACATCACTCTGCTCCCCGGTAACCATGACAACAGCACTTCAACCAATAAGATAGCTGGTAAGCTAATCTTAACTAGAACGCGCGAGGGGAGCCGAATTTGGAGACGTCCTACCCACCGCTGACAACTGTACTGCTATACCTGTTTTTTTTTTTTTAAGATGAGACATGACAGTTAAGCGGCCGAGCTTGGAACTACAGTGCTATATTGCCAATATGGACTACCACGCTGTCAGCTGATAGAAGCTAGCAATTGACGTTAATATGGCTGACGTTAAAACATTAATTGACAATTGACGCGATGGTAAGAAAACAATACAAAAATCGACAGCGAATCAAAGACGAAACGTACCGATGCTAACTTTGTGTGCACAATAAATGTCGTCAAGAGAGCTATTAAGCACTCGCCACGTGGGAAATGTAAGTTTGGCAACTCAACCGTTGTTACCATAGCAACAGACCTACCACGCTACGTGACATTCAGTTGTTTTTCCGATCCCAACGCTCCTGTCATGTCCAATCTTAAAAAAACACGTATAGTCACGGTTGCTTTCGGCTTGTATTGGAAAGCTTTATCTTTCTTTCTTTCTTTCTTCTTGGTTTTGGAAAATCTCGTGTTGTTAGTTTTCTCTCCCGCGCGTAAAAGTTTTCTTTTATATTGCTAGATTTTTCTCTCGTTTGCGGGTGTTCCTGTTATTTTTTCTTTTGTGTTACGAGATATATGTATTTATACAGTAGATTAAATATATCTGAGAGTTTAGAAGCAAATGCGGTAATGAGCAAGTCCCAGATTCTTAGGTTCGAATTAATTACTCTCGAAATATTGCTCTTCTTATTCGTTTTATGTAGCAACGAGTAACATTCGTAAATTTAATATGACCTAAAAAAACCTAATTCTTAGGTTAGGACTTAAAATGGCCTAAAGAGACCTAATTCATATTAGGAGCATTATTTAAATGAGTGGTTGCGGGTGTAATAATTCAATAAAGCTACAGTGTTGTAGACATAATGGACTATTAATATTGGTAAATAGTTCTATAAAACAATCCATCATCACCACATGAATCAGCAGGCTACTTTTTAGATTTATAATGTTAGGCCTATAATAACGGATATTTGAATGCAACTCTAAAAGAGTATTGTAGTATATTAACAGCATATTGTTTATTTTTTATATTTTTTCCCCGTAAAATCATATAAATTCCTAAACACAAGATTTAAAATCCTAAAAAATTCTAAAACATAGATTGAAAAACCTAATTTTAGTTTCTTAAAACCTATAAATTCTGCGCTTGGTAATGAGTAGACTTCGTTGAATTGCCACACGCAGCATGCAATCAGGTTGCCGATGTACGGTAGTATAGAGGAGGTGAGCGACCGCCCGGTCTAGTAGTATAAGCAATTCATGTTAAGAATTGTGACCGGTCCAAATAGATGGAGCAGCTACAGATAATGTATACCTATGTAAGCACTTGTTTTTCCATTACTGTGGTTGGAATAGTCAAAGCTTAACATCTGTTCAGTGCAGACAAGAATGCAATCAAACATACTACAATGAGAGTGTTGCTGTTCCAAATAATTGCCCCTGAAATACCCTTACCCCCTTAGCCCCGTTGGGGAACGTGGTTGAATGCTGGTAATTATTATGCAGAACATTACGACAAAATAATGGAGGTAATTGATGAATTGGATAGCACAGACAGTTCCGCTGTTACAGCTGTAAAATCATTGCCTTCTGAACAGCTATTGGAAGATATTCTGTTCATTGATTCTAATTTTTAAATTGTCCAAAAGCATCATCCTGTTAGAATCATCTAAACTACAACTCTCAGAAGCCCTTAATATAGTGGATAAAGTATCAGAAACCGTTATCCAAAATAACAATTCACTAGTTTCAGAAAAAGTGAAATGTAAGTTGAGAAACATTATTGCTAAAAATTCTGCCTATTCACAACTTCGTATTATAAATGATGTACCATCAGATCACGACAAGACATCTGAAGTTGGTGTACTAAAAAGTAGTGACTTTCCGTTCTTCAAATATGTACGTATTACATCGTGTGATGTTGAACGTACATTTTCCCAAAATAAAAACTGTTTCAGTGACCATCGGAGGAGGTTACTTTGAGTCGCTCAAAAATGTACGTAACTCTCCACTGCAATGCACATATTCAAGGATGATGTGAGTATCTTACATTCAATTTTAAGAGTTAATGTATCTCACTATAAAATGATTGTGTATTTACATGTTTAGACATTTCCTACTCCAGTGATAATTCATTATATTTCTTGAATGCAGGATACAGGTTTTATTGTAACCACAGTATACTGCTCAGTTTTTACATAAGAGGCATACTCCATCCTTTGCACGCCCCCTTATCATACAGTCTATACCGCGTGCGCAGTAAACCTTACGATTCTCGTGGCAATTCCACGAAGTCTAGTAATGAGGTACGTCACAGGCCTTATATTTTAATACGTGTAATGCAAACTCTCATCAGTCACGTCTTGGCCTCCTGAACTTTCAAACTCACCGTCAGCCACTGCATTAGTTACGGCTCACTCTGTGTAGTTCTGGATTCCAGCACTGTGTAGGTGGACTGTTTATGTTCATGAACATCAAAGAAGTTATATTAGACACAGTAAAAGATGATCTAAGATCAGTACAGATCTCCGTGTAAAAATATGGGTCTCCATGTAGGTACAAAACGTGGGCACCCATACACTGTATGGCTTCGTTTGGGCGAAATTTTCTCTTTCTCATACGGTTCATTAAAAAATTCTACGTTCCCATACGCCGTATGAATTTTTGACTAGAAACGTTGTTTCATGATTCAAAGAGAGAATAAAGTGCGTAATCTGTCAAGTTTTTTTGTTTTTTAATTTCAGTCATACAATGACTGAGTCTGCTATGTACATTATATATGAGGCAGTAAAGCTTACTCTTCCTTTTCCATGCTTGAAATGTTAATAAAAATCTATATTAGGTCCTCTTATCTGCCTGGATATTGCACAGATACACAGTCTGCTAATATAATGACTACAATGGAAGGGGCAAACAACTGGAAACCTAAAACGAAGCACATAGTTCCCGCGTGCAAACAAGGACGCTATTTAATAACAATAACAGAGGTTGAGGAGAATAGGATGCACGTTAATATTTATAGAACTCAAAGTATATGTTGTGACTTGTGAATAGTATGCAATTATGTAATTACATATTCTATTCTTATAATTATAATATGTAGCTAAGAGAAAAACAAAACGTCACACAAAAAGATCCTTATTCCTAAGCTCTTTTTGTAGACTATGTATGTATGTATTTATTCAAACTGCAAATGGGTAAATACCCAGTGGCAATGGTAACTAATTGAGGTGCCTGGTATCAAAGACGGACATACACCATTTTTATCGAAATTTAGTTAAGGAACGATTCTTATAGTATTTTTCACTCTCTTTCCAAATCTGTGGTCCATTTATTTCAGAAGCTGTCATTTACATGCTTTTTTGAACGTTAAAGTATGTTGTTACTTTCATAATCGGACACCTCCATATATAGTCTGTTCCAAATGCAGACATGACCACTTCAGCCAATCAGATTGCTGGAAATTACTTAAAACTGTCATGGCGACCAGTTAATATTTACATTCTGCATGCTTTAATGATTACATTCACTTTTATTTCGAAATTTTATTGAAATATAAGGATTTTGGGGCACCTTGAGTTCAGCATGGAGCGCAGTACGTTGGAGAGTACGCCTGAACTGACTATAAAAGTAAATTTAATCCTGAACAATGGAAACGTGCTAAAGAAAAATTATTGTAAATTAATTCTTCACCAATTGAAATAGGGGTCAACGTAAAGCTACAGAAGCTTGCGGATTTTCAGATGTTACTAAGTAAACACTTCAGAAGTGAGTGGACGGAAAACTCCTTTCTTTAGTGGTAAAGTACTGTAATCCAGAGTTTTTATAAAAATGTAGACACTCATAATGAATGTGCTTGTTTTGAAGATCCTTTAAACGAATTGCAGTAGAATAAGAACTAAAAAGTGGAAGTGATATTATTATAAGTATTAAATAGAAAAATTGAATTTAGAAAATTATTTCTAAGTTTTCAAGTTAAATATTACTTTCAGAATAAAATCATAATTTCTCTATGATTTTCTCATCATTATTCTGATTCTGGGTTGTGTTTCAAAAATGGACACTTGCGTCAATGTTTTTTTAAAAAATGGACTAATCTTAGTTTCACAAGTGGACAATACCCTACAATTTTCAAGTATGTTTTAAAATGCTTTGAATTAATATTTTTAAGTGGAGACCTGAATTATTTTGTTAGGCTAATGAAGTTACCAATACGACACACAAATTTTCTCACCTTATACTAGAAGCTAACATAATAAAACAAAAATACGGCTCTATTGGCAAATAATAAAAATGGCTCTTGTCCGTCTTTGATACTAGGCTCCACAATTACACTCAATAAATAATGACAATTAATAATAAATTAATAATAATAATTAATCCTAATAATAATAATAATAATAATAATAATAATAATAATAATAAAATTAACAATGAGCATTCTAAATTAAATGAAAAACGATCACTTAAAATAACATTTAAAGTAAATCTAATTTGTATCTTAACCTTAAGTTCAAACTAAAACCCACGAGTATGTTCTTACATGCACGAGTACCTTTCAGCACTACACTCGTTTAGCTGTCAACTTACTCACTCACTACACTGGTACTACGACACATTTCACTGATACTATCCTGATTTCACAAACACTTCAAAAACATTTCACTGTTCAAATACTTGCTCTACCACTAAAAACTATAAAACTTCACTGACAAACACGCTTCACTGACACAACACACTTCTTCACTGATACAACACTTTAAATAATAAAACATCAATTACAATCTTTAAAAATAGTATGCATAATATACTACCGTCTATTAGTAAAGTCCTTAAGCCTATCTTTAAATACATTTTTGGTTATTAGTAAAGCCTTTAGTAAGTCTGCAGGTAAAGCATTCCAATCCCTGACAGTACGATTGAGAAAAGAAAACTTTCCAATGTCCGTCCTCTGTCTTCTTTCCCTCAATTTATGTGAGTGGCCGTTCCTTGAAGAGAATTTAGCGGCTGAAACCTATTTTTTATTTCTCTCCAGGCAGGCTCACCGCTTATGTTTTGAACATTGCGCATAATCGAATTCGCGTTCTCCGGTCCGTGAGTGTGTCCCATTACATATTTTCATGTACATTAAATATTAAACATAGTTTCAAATGTAACTATTACCTATTTTTAAAAAACAAAAATGAATATATATATATATATATATATATGTTTTTTCTTATGGAATTTCGGCCAGTGTATGGGACCGGTGCCCACCCAGCATCGTGATGCACTTGGGGAGCTACAATAGGTAGCGAAACCCGGTTACGCAAATCAGCTATAACGGCTGGTAGTCTCATCGTGCTAACCACACGATACCTTCATTCTGGTTGGATGATCGTCCACCTCTGCTTCGGGATGTAGCTGAGGCCAGTAGCCGGCTGGTCGGTCTTGGCCCTTCGTGGGTTGTAGCGCCACGGATTATTATTATTATTATTATTATTATTATTATTATTATTATTATTATTATTATTATATATGCATTTTACCATTTTAACTCGATTTCAATTAATATTCATATGAGAATTTTATAGTATCTATTTCCCTATCTCTCGTGGATACACCAATCAAGCATAGGCGTATGGTTGGTTAGTACTTCAGGCCTGAGACTGGTTCGCCCCCAAGTAGAGTACCCACCATGCTTCCCGTCGTTAGCCTTTTGTTTCAAGTATTGATAGCTGATACATCCTGCGTCATCTATCAGTTTTGCTAATGAGCATTTTTGTGAGAAGAATCCGAGGACCCGCCAAAAGCCATGAAATTACCTGACATTTGACTTACATTTGGAAGAAAACCTCGTAATAAAACCAACCTGTAACTTGTTCAATACCTGTAATTGAGGTACTGGCTGATGTGTACGTACATCTATTATCACTAGTGTCCTGCGTTTATACTAGATGTGATGTATCTTGTCTCACTGTGAAAAGAGAGAGAAAGGAGATATGTCTTACCTCGTCTGTATTGTTATGGTGATTGGGGCAATGGAGCGATGCCGTCCATACATCCAGTGGCGGAAGGGCCTGCTTCCATGAAAATAGAGATGTCGTCAGTCTCCTCACACTCATCTGTATCTGTACCTGTATCCGATTCTTCTAAATTTATTACAAAACTGTCCAAGAGCTCATCTACGATACCATCTTTGCTCCTATAAAAATCTTCAATATACCGAACATGTTCACACGCACTATTCCAATTTTCAGGTGTTATTTTTCCCAACGCGGCTTCAAACAGTTCCTTAGTTTTGCTAATTTTGAAATCAGTGTTGTGTTTTGCTACGTCACTTTTTACTTGCGCCCATATCAATTCTATTGGATTAAAGTCACAATGATATGGTGGCAAACGCAGTACGGTGTGTCCATGTTGAACAGCAACTGTGTCGATTTCGCATGTTCTGAATCTGTCTTTTGATCTTTTAACAATATCATATAAAACTGGTTTAGTATAACACGGATCGTACGGAATATTGTGATAGCGTAACCATGCTTGCATTTCTTTTTTTTTAGTGGAAGAAACGGGAGCTTTATTTAGTTCAATTGAATGGTAAGATGCATTGTCCATTACTATCACTGAATTCTGTGGTATGTTAGGGAGGAGAGTATTAATAAACCAGTTCTTAAAAACATTCCCGTCCATTTCTTCATGGTAGTCTCGTGTAGATTTGGATTTGAAACACAATAAACCATTAAGTACAAATCCAGTCTGAGATCCAGCGTGAAGCACGATGAATCGTTGGCCTTTTCCTATGGGGACTCGTAGTGGTGATTCTAGGTCGCCCTCAGAATTTTCACACATCCATATTTTATCTTTAGTGTGATTTACGTTGATCCAGGTCTCGTCCAAATAGATAATGGGGCGGTTAGAAGATCGATATTCTCTTATTTTCCTCAAAAAATGAAATCTCTTTACTACAACATCACTCCTTTGCATTAGCATTTTCCGTCCTTGATTATTTTTGACGTAGCGAAATTTCATTTTCTTCAATATCTGTCGAAGAGTCCATTTGCTACCATCAAACAATTTCGCCTCTTTTAGAGCCTCCCTCATATTATCTAAACTTGGCAAAAACTTTGATTGATACAAATTGTAAATTGTACGGCGAATAGGAGAACCGGTAAACGAATCTATAACAGTTTTATTTGGTGTTCTGTTGGGTCTCTTCTTTCCTGGTGTTGACAAAACGTTTCCACTTTTTTCCGCCTGTTGTTTTTTATTTAAAATACGAGAAACTGTTCGCCTAGATACACCAGTCGCAACCGCTGTTCTACCTAATACATTTGATACTGATATTGTTTCTCTTCCGTTTTTCTTCTAATTCTTCTTCAAAGAACTTATGCACCAAACATACGATTTCCCTAGCGTCTGACTGTAATGGTTTCCCTTGTTTGCCTACACCAGCCAGGAGCACCAAAATCAAAAGCACAAATAACACAAATAAATTAAAAGGGATGTAAAAATCACTTACAAGTTGATACATTCTGTAGCACAAAATAAAATACTCAGTAACAAAATATCTCTCTTCGTACTGTGTAGTTCCGTCACTGAGCTGGTCTTTCAAGAAACTGAGTTCCGGTAGCCTGCACAATAACAAGGTTTTGAAAGGAATACTGAGAATTTACAACCCTCCTATAATCTCCACCCTCATTTGAAGGGACTTGGTTTTATTGCTACTGAGACAAGTTAAACCTCACCAGGTATAGTTACTGTGAGTACAAGTCAGACGCACATGGATCATAGAGCTTCGCTTGCAAAGGAGAGCTCTGACTCATCTGCCCGCTCCCGTTTCGTGTGTTACATCTACTTATTCGTATAGGGCAGTATAGGCACTGAACAATGTGAATGCTACTCACGTACAAAGTATACTGTCACGTGTATTTAATAAGAAACAAAATATTTATTTAAAGCCATCTTATGTACAACAAAAGATTAATCTCAAAATAAGTAAAATGCATCTAGATTCTAGATCGGCCTACTTTTTTGTTTCACAATATAATAGCTACTGGTACAGTGCCATCATTTCTGTTATTTTATTCACGAAATTAAAATTTTAAAACGATAATAATAATAATAATAATAAATCACCATCATCATCATCTTGCACAGGTTAGGAATCGATGGCGGCTTAATTGAGGGCGGCAATGAACCTCCTGGTTCCTTAAAAGCCATAAGGAAGTAAATATAATAATAGTAATAATAATAATAATAATAATAATAATAATAATAATAATAAATGGATTACCCTCTATACCATTACACTACAAAATATGTAGAAGTTTGAGAAACACTGCACTAGGTCAATGCAGTCCTCGTTTTTTTTTTTGTCCCAATAGACGTCTGAGCATTGCATCCACTACATTCAATGAAATTGTGAAGGCTCTGCCTGGACTGGCGTCAATATGCGGTCGTTGCTCCCAGCCCTATTCCTCTGCTCGTAAAGATCTGTACCCCCAACTGTGTTGTGCTATCCTACGCTGCCTTCAATATGCGGTCGGCCTAAATGCAAGGACACTACCCTCGAAAAGCTGGGCCAAGTCAAGCCAATACCTGTTACAGATGATAGCGAAAGATTAAGACTTCCACATTTTCTAAATGAAATGGACATTAGTAGCAGTAGGGGTATGAGTCCTACTTGATTTCTGTCTTTACCCCTCAAAAAATACCCCCGCTACTACTTCCGTTACTGGCTGTGTAAACCTCAGAGCCATAGTGCGAGCGAAAGGATTCGATCAGTGAAAACAATGTATAACGCCATCTGGAATCCAATCCGCAATTTTCCGGCTTGCAACGAGAAGTATCAACTGCTTTGCTACCGCGCCTGTCTAATAACTCACTTCCCTGTAAACAGACAGGCAGACGGCGGCGGCGTGTCCAAAACAAATTCTTAGTATCGATGATGCTGAAAAAGGGGATTTCCTTGAAAATATCGAATTCGAGTTTCATTTTGTAGCTTGACATTAGGCTTGCTTTTCCTTTCATGGTTTGTATAATGACGCAGTAAAAATTGTTGGTAGACTTAATACTAGTTATATGTGTGTGTGTGTGTGGTGTGTATTATGTATGTATGTATGTATTTTTTTCTATAAAGATTTATCTACAGCTTGCTCCATTACTTGAAGTAATAACAATACATGCTTCTCTCTAGAATTCTTGATACAAAATTTACATTACTTTCATTACACTGTTGGAGAAATAAAATTGATATGGTACAAAACGGTTTTAAATCTTATTACACACAAATCGTTATATGTATTTGATAGGTTTAGCGTTTTCAAAGTCTTCTGATTGTGCAAAGCATAGAAATTACTTCGTATATTTTTTTCACTATCGCACTCTTGTTCAGAGGCCATATATCTTGTTGTGAAATACACTTCTGGATGGCGTCTCTTTGCGTTAGTAAAATTGGACAAAGAAATATTATGTGGTCCACTTTTGGTCACCAGTACCGCAGGGGGCACATAGAGTTCTCTAAAATTTTAAATCGTTGATAGTAGACTCTACTTTTCCCATTCCTGTAGTAAGTGCAGAAAAGTTAGGAGTAATGCTTATCTTCATTTTTAATCTGTCTCGAATGCTTGGGAAAAAGTTTTTTGTTTCAGCTCTTTTGGTTGTTCTCTCCGATTCACTTTGCCATAGATCGATGCTATGTATGTATGTATGTATGTATGTATGTATGTATGTATGTATGTATGTATGTATGTATGTATGTATGTATGTATGTATGTATGTATGTAAGGCCACCGGCGTGGCTCAGTCGGTTAAGGCGCTTGCCTGCCGGTCTGAAGTTGCGTTCGGGCGCGGGTTCGATCCCCGCTTCAGCTGATTACCCGGTTGGGTTTATTTCCGAGGTTTTCCCCAACCGTAAGGTGAATGGCAGGTAATTTATAGCGAATCCTCGGCCTCATCTCGCCAAATATCGTCTCGCTATCACCAACCTCATCGACGCTAAATAACCTCTAGTTGATACAGCGTCGTTAAATAACCAACTTAAAAAAATGTATGTATGTAACAATAAAATTTACTCGAACTCAAACATCTCACAGTTATGCCTAGTGAAGTTACTCTGTTATCTCACGAAACATCCTTTTTTTGAAGCTTAGTGTATTACTTTTACAAACAAGAGATTATGATAACACAGTTAGTCCTCTCGTAAGTAGGGCAAATTGTTGGATATTCTGGATATAATAAATTTAAGTTCTTAGTTTTATTCTATCTCCCAAAGTGAAATGACAGGCAGTTCTTTCTTTAGGTTCTCTGGGAATCAGTAGATCTAAAGGCCTATATATAGCTTGTAGTTATACGCCATTATTGATATTGACGCTCTCACCTGGGTGAGTCACACTGCTGAACCGTATCGTGAAGAATGTACTGTATGATTACCGGAACAGCTTCGTGTGACTCATATCGGATACAGTGCTTTCCAAGCGACTAAGTTCGTACGTTTCATTTTCTTCGTGGCTACAACAGTTTGTCCAGCATGCACTCGTAATAGGCCTAGATAACTTACCGTAACTAACAGCGACTGAGACTTAACATTACAACTAGGCTACGCTGCTTAAGCTCGAATGACTCGTGTTGTTCTGGGCGGCCAGCAAGCCGCGACCTCCTTGCATAGAAAGGGGCTTAGTAGTTTCTTCCTCTTTTAACTACCTACAACTTTCTTATTGCGCTGTACGTAATCTTGTTTGAATCTGTGTGAATGGGTGGCTAAGGCAAAACGGCAGATTTATTTCGAAGTCGAGGTCGTAAGTTTGTGTCTCGTCAAAGAAGGTTTATCCCTTTGTAAATGTGAAGTGGCTACTAGGAGTTGTGCTGATTCCAACTCAAGGATTTCCATCCAAATATAGCCTATGTCAAATCTCAACAACTAGATTTGAATGGAATGGAATGGAATGTTTTATTTCGAATGAAATGTTTTATTTTCACTGGTAGAGTTAAGGCCTTAAGGCATTCTCTTCCACTCAACCAGCCTTAATCAATACAATAGTTACATACATATTTAAATTATGAATATTTACAATACACTTAAAAGATTCTCCAGCAATATTCTTCAGTTAAGTTTTAACGACTAGTAGGCCTACATGTTTATTTAAATTGAGATAAAATCTACAAGAAAAAGTAATAACTTAATTTATGAGCTAATGTAATTCAATTCAGTCTATATGCGATATGTAAAGAATTATAGTTAAGTTGAGATAGCTCGTTGGTTAAAATGATGAGAATTAATTTAATATAAGTTTACTAGAACTATGTTATAGGGAGCAAAATATAAATCTAAAATATATTGATATAATGAGAATATTAATTTCGGAATATGTATTATATGTCTTTCTCGTGTTAGATTTTATCGTACCTGGTTACATGTTTCGGCCTGTTATTGGCCTTCTTCAGAACTGTTATTAATGTAATGTAATATAATGTATTATTAATAGGCTATTAATGTAATGGAATTTTGCCATTAGAGGTTTTGTATTCTATTTAACTTAAGAAATTAGTGGTAGTAGGTAAGAATGGACAGAAGTTAATTTTGTTATAAGTAACAAACATTAATTATAGTAGCGACGCTCTTATTCCTGGCGTGACTCTTCCTCTTTACTTACGTCTTACGAAGTGAAGGCTCTATAAAGGTAGGTAGTATCGTTCGCCATTTTTGTTCTGTCGTTGCCGAGGTACCAGATGAGGAATCTATTTGCCACACCGTTAAACATTATCATGTCATAGCTCCTATGATAATAAATCAAATGCACTGTAATTGAGCAAATAATTGAGCGGCAAATGACGTCCTCGTGTGCTTTCTGCAAACTCCAACGAAAGAGCCAAATGGCGGGTGATTATATTAAGTAGCCTATTATCCAGCCTTAGGAAATGCATAACGTCTTCATCAGCGAATTACAAGACGCACACGTTTAAATGTAGCCGACTTGCAACGCGATTGGCTGCTGGAAATTAGAGCGACGGGACTATAGTAATTAATCTGTTAAGTGAGAATTTATGTAATTTAGACCTAAATTAATTTATTGTCCAACAACCCCTTACATCACTCGGAATCGAGTTCCAATTTCTAGCAATTGAAACTGTATAGGATGACGAATATAAAGATGTCTTGTGGTAGGGTATAATGACTAAATTGTTATGATGAGATCTGGTACTTAGCTGATGATATGCAGATAAATTCTGAAAACAAGAAGCCAAATAGATTGGGGTAGCGGTGCGCAGAATTTGAAATAAGAGAATAAGAGAATGTAGGGCTCATCGATCGCTTAGCCTTAGCCAAGACATAGTTGGATACAAATCAGCCGATGGAAGTTGACAAGGAAAAGAAAGCTATTTTGCCAGTCAACTATATAGACTACTACAAACAAAAATATCATCTCCATGACATTGAAGTTATTGGTCTTATAATCGGTGCTAGAGAAACAATCCCTAAATTCTTTGTTGACGTGTGCAAGAAACTAGGTAGGCCTATTCCAACTACAACTGTAAAAAAAATGTCACTAATAGCCCTTAAAGACTCTAAATATTTAAAGAAATCGTTTATATTCTCATTAACTAGAAAACCATTTTCTACTTTCCGAAAATTTTTATTGTTATAATTTATGCATTTTTTTTTATTGTTTCCTATAACATTTTCGCTAATTTCAACAATCTTGACCATTATATATCTTTGTCAATGATATCTTTACATAAATTCATTTGTTAATAATTTTATAAACTAAATTGATATTAAGCTTTGTCAAGAGGTAGCCTTGAATTTCGAGGAAGCCAATGTTCAACTACTAGTTCTGTTATGGACCCCAGATCAAGATTCCTCATGTGCTGCAAAAGCACTCGTAAAGAGGCTAATTTTATATTTCCGACTAATTCATAGTTATGTACCTGAATTAGGATTTAATTTACTTTTCAATATTCCATCTCTATCGTTGTCATGTCCTGTTTTTACGATTTGGACCTGTAGTCACGTGACAATGATGACGGAGGTGCACGGACTAGGCAAGACAAACACACATATTATTCAATTCTTTTAGAGGGAAGATGAATCTATACTTATTTGGGAGAATCGAACCCAGGTCCACTATACTTGTACCTACTGAGAATATCAGTTAAAATGTCAGTATGATCCCGTATGAGTTCTTACTTCCTTCAGATACGTATCTCAGAAGTGTATCGAAGAGATAGATTGGCATATTATACAATATATCTATCAAGCTTTTCTTAACCGGAACAGATGTAATCTGTGTCATATATTATGACAAGAACAATACAGCAGGAGGATTAAATTAATGAAGAAATAAAATAAGGAAGATTAGCTATGGTTACTTTAAATGATATCTTCTGAGACAAATGCATTACCAGAAAAATCTCAATCTACCGCATTTGGCATGGATCAGAAATGTGAAACTCGAAGCCAGAAAGTCATGCAAAAGTTCTGGGAACAGGGATGGATTTTGACGGAGATCAGAAACGATGTTTAGAAGAGGTAAATGTATATGAACACGATAGGCCTATTCGAAGCAAAATGCGAGTGCAAATTTGGATAACAAATAGACCTAAATACTAATCAAAAAGAACTTGAATAGTATGGACATGTTGAGAGAACGAAAGAAGAAAATCGTCGTTGTTCCTGCAATAACTCCTATGTGACATATTTATTGATTTTCAGATTTTGGCTCTATTAAATAACTTAAATAGTGATACAGCAAATAATAAAATCTCCTATATGTAATTATATTTGTGCGAAATCGTGCGTATTTGCTTGCTTTCCTCACAAAACCAATACGCGGTAAGTGTGAAATACCACATTCAGTATTCCCAACGTAACACACATAACAATTTCCCTCTTCTTACCGCTTAAGCGCCATATTCATTTTACTGCTTTAGGCTTTTAACATGTTATTTTTAGAGACGTTTAACATAGTAATAACTATAAATTGGAAACTTACCACTGCAATTTCACCTAAATTGCACTGTTAATTATTGTTTTTAAATATTTGCAAAAATTAAGTAAACTCTACAACACCACAAAAATTACTGCATTTGTAATGCAAGTAACATCGGCTTCCCTGAAAAAATCAACAAGATTCCAGATGTCGATGTTATTACTGCAATATGTTATATAAATAATATTGTTAAAATATTAAAATGAAAAATAAATCATTACATAACCTTACCGTTTGTTTTAAGTTCGCATTTATAGACTGGGGGAAAAAAAGATAGACGTATATCACGGCCTGCAGGAGTATAGTAAACACAGAAAACATTTTATAGCAACAATGTTGAAGATAGATATTTTAGTTTTTAAAAGTTGCCGTCATTGAACAGAAACCAAGATGGAGATTTCATTGCAACTAATTAGAAATTCCTCTTTCAGGTATGTAATAAACGATCTTCGCACAAAATAATGTACGATACACGAGCGGTATGTTTGTTTTCATGTTCTCGGAAATTAAAAAAGCTCAACTACGTTTCGCTTTTTCAATCTTTTCCTCGAACATGAAAACATCAACATACCGCTCTTGTAACGCATATTACTATTCTTTGTTTCCAAAACGTAAGAATTCACAGTCTCCTATGTACTGCTGCCATAGCATGAATAAATGTGTTTTTTCTTCCTACTGAAAAATTTTATATTTGGACATAGGAGTTATTGCAGGAACAACGACGAAATGTTACTGAAGGTTATTTTACAACGGATACAAACTGGAAGTAAGAACAGGAGAAGTCCGCGCTGTGACGTGGTTACATGACATTCAACGAAGATTGAAGGAGAAGGGAATAGAAGATAGGCAGTGGAGTGGAAAAAGAGGAATGGCCACAAAGGAGCAAGAATTGGCTGGTTTAAATGAATAAGTGCCCATTCCACATGCAGTAAATTTCCAGAACTATATCATTACACATTTGTAACTATTAATATATTTTTCTTCATTTTTCTATTTACAGTTTTAACACTTATATATCACTGATTACATTTCCAACTTCTTTACCGTGTTAATATTTAGGATTTACCTTGCTTGACTAGTTTCTAGTCTTGTGCTTCATTGTCCAAAGCCTAGTGGAGATTCTGCGCTATATTCTGGTTTCCTGTTGTTGTGGGGTGTGTTCATGATTGTGCCGAAAAGTGTGTGTGTTTTGAAATTGAGTTGAGTATTCAGGATGTGATGTGGGTGTTTTTTTGTGTATAAATATTAGTGTTGTCGATCGATCTTGGACAGAAACGTGGGAAGACAGTGAGAGAAATGAAGAGATTGAGTAGTAATAGAAGGAGTGGCAGAGATGGATAGACCGAGGTTACCCCGACACTTGACAGCATAAGGGATGGAAGAAGAAGAAGAAGAAAAAGAAGTTGTCGATCGATCAAAATATTTAATCGATTAACGATTTGAATTTAATCGATTAATCGATAGATCGAGCTTTGATCGATTAGGATTATAATACAGAATTATTAAATTTAATTTATGTTCGATGATAAGCATAAGTATAAAATGTTGTAGGCTATATCTGTATGTGCTGTATCGTTATATTACAGAACAATATTATTTTAATAATTTCAAGAAAAAAATTGTTCCGGGGCCGGGTATCGATCCTGGAGCCTCTGGTTGAACGTACTTACGCTCGTAGATTTATCTGGAAAATGTCACACCTCTTATGACATTACTATGAATGGGTTTTTTTACGACGCTGTATCAACATCTCAGGTTATTTAGCGTCTGAATGAAATGAAGGTGATAATGCCGATGAAATGAGTCCGGGGTCCAGCACCGATAGTTACCCAGCATTTGATCGTATTAGATTGAGGGAAAACCCCGGAAAAAACCTCAACCAGATAACTTGCCCCGACCACGATTTGAACCCGGCCATCTGGTTTCGCAGTCACACGCACTAACCGTTATTCCTCAAGTGTGGGTCATTACTATAGCTAATCTTATAACTAATTAGCAGTAAAACGCGAAATATAATATTTTATCACTATTTTTTTTTCGAAATTAATGCGAAATTTTATGGTGTCTATCCTACATTTCCACGTTACACATGAAAACGCAATGGTGGGCATGCAAGTATGCTTTCGTAACCTCGGCACTCGAATGAATTGGGATGGTTGGTACTAAACTCCGATCTCCTGTAACTCCGAGTTAGAATTTGTACCAGGGGCGGCTTTCGAAGGGGAGCTGCGGAGCTGCAGCATCCCCAGACATTTGTGGCTCTTGTCTCGTTTTATGTTGTCAAATACATTTATTATACAGTCTCTATTTGGCGGCTCGAATTTTTTTAAAATTTCGCTCTCATTAACATGCACGCAATCGTTAGTGAAGTCACTTCCTCCCCTGGTGCTGCCAGAGCGAAACGAGAGACAAGGACGGATTGGTGAAGCCACTTCCTCCCCTGGAGCTGCCAGTCTCGTCTCGGAAGCTTTGCGCGTTTGCTTTACCCCTCACCCTGCTAGCCTCTTGCCATGAATCCAGAGTTTGCAGGCGCTGCAAAATTTGCAGCAGTTTGTCAGTAGCGCGCAGTTTTAAATATATTTTCTTTACTGTTGTGAGTATAAGAAGTGCGACAATGTTTAATTCTGTACAATATTTACAGTCTATTCAGTTCAGAACCTTAACAATTCAGGAGAAATGTGAAATTAAGTGGCCATAAGTTGAATCTCATAATGGAAAAGACCGCTAAACAAAATAGCCTACAAAGCTCGCATACTTTTTGCTAATGTATCCTGTATCCCTGCTTTCTTCTCTCGATTTCCACACAGTCTGTATTAAATTAATGTGTTTGAAAGACAATTCCATCAGCTGGGCAACAAGATGGAGTTTTAAATAAGAACAGTAAATCTTGTTCATGAGAAGAAGGAACCATTGCTAGAATGTTTTCAAACCATAATGGAATCTGAAACATCTAACAACATCACAATAAATGAAGCAAGCGCCCTGGTGCATACTCTTGAAGATCCTGAATTCAATTTCTGGCCCAGTTTTTTTTTTCATTTATTGTTGTATCATGTAGATATATTATACAACCAACTACAACTTCGCCAGTTAGATATTTCTAAGGTTCAAAGCTGCATGTAAAAAATTAAATTATGGTTTATTTAACGACACTCGCACCTGCAGAGGTTATATCAGCGTCGCCGGCGTGTCCCGCAGGATTCTTTTAAATGCCAGTAAATCTACTGACATGAGCCTATCTCATTTAAACACACTTAAATGCCATCAACCTGGGCCGGGATCGAACCCGCAACCGACTATGCTACCGAGGCCGATTCTGCATATCAAGCTTTGTTAATGTCATACAGACGATGCGGAACAGTGCACAGTTGAGCAGCGAGATATGTGAAAATGAAAACCCTAAAAAGTATCGTAAGGTCGAAGGGATTCAGACAAGGGTTGCGGCAGCCAAGGAAGTGTGTAACCTCATTATCACACAAGCTAACACCCCATTCCAGTTCCTAGATCATCTGATATTATCTTCTCTTCTGTGTCAAGAAAAATTTGAATGCTACAAAAGATCATTTCCTGAAAATGACCTAAATGTATGTGTGAAGCTGTTCTCAATGCTCGATAAAGACAAAGTAAAAACGGAACTCACTGTGTTGTATCAGAGACAAGAATTCAGAAATATCAGTGACGCAGTCAAGCTCCTGCAGTTTCTTCTATCTGAGAACTTGCAGGCCTCATTTTCAGAAGTTGTGAAACTACTACGCATAGCTATCACCATACCAATGACAACTTCCGAACCAGAACGTTGCTTTTCGTGTTTGAAGAGAGTAAAGTCCTATCTTAGAAATACGATGAGAGAAGAGAGGTTGACCGCATTAGCTATGTTTTCCATTGTAAAGATTATGTTAAACGACATAGGCTATCGGATTTTAATAAGATGATGATTCAAAAGTTTGCAACCTACAAGACAAGACGCATGGAACTAATCTTTGAATAAAGTAAGTTGCTTGGTCTATTTTTGTATGCAGCCCCCCTTAATTCAATACCCACGAGCCGCCACTGAATTTTGTACTCAGTTTGACAGGAGACTGAGTGGCCGGTAAGCGGTTCGAGGCAGAGGTCTGCATCGGACGTTTTCGCTCGAGCGCCAAGTAGTTCATAGCATAATCCGATAGCTAGCGCACATGCATGATGGGTAAAATTGTCACGAGCGATAAATCCTCGAACAGTATAAGCCGAGCGTTAGACATTCGTTTTTGTTACAGTGATGATTTATTTTTTTTTATTTTATTGGGTTATTTTACGACGCTGTATCAACATCTAGGTTATTTAGCGTCTGAATGAAATGAAGGTGATAATGCCGGTGAAATGAGTCCGGGGTCCAGCACCGAAAGTTACCCAGCATTTGCTCGTATTGGGTTGAGGGAAAACCCCGGAAAAAACCTCAACCCGACCGGGATTCGAACCCGGGCCACCTGGTTTCGCGGCCAGACGCGCTGACCGTTACTCCACAGGTGTGGACGTTACAGTGATGAACTGTCTAGTAACATCGTAGATGTTTATCATTTCAAAACTTTGCAGTGTTTAACTAACCTCTCCATTGTACAACTACAAAACTTGCTTTAAAATGTAATATAAATCTAGGTAAATGTTTTCTTTTTTTCCACACGGGAGTGATTTTGTTTTTGCCACATCTGATAGATGTTATTGGATGTAAATGTAATTATTATAAACGGAGAACATAATCACGATAATGCAAGAACTGTATCAAGTTTTCTAGTAATAATAATAATAATAATAATAATAATAATAATAATAATAATAATCTCTAATAATCAGTGTATCAATCTTTGCGTCTGTAACAGTTGTGCAGCATGATTATTCGTTTTATTATATTTTCTGTACTATATTGTTATTAATCTACTGCTATGTAAATCAATAATACTTACTTACTTACAAATGGCTTTTAAGGAACCCGAAGGTTCATTGCCGCCCTCACATAAGCCCGCCAGCGGTCCCTATCCTGTGCAAGATTAATCCAGTCTCTATCATCATAACCCACCTCCCTCAAATCCATTTTAATATTATCCTCCCATCTATGTCTCGGCCTCCCCAAAGGTCTTTTTCCCTCCGGTCTCCCAACTAACACTCTATATGCATTTCTGTAAATCAATAATATTTTGTAAAACTCTTCTACATTGTCGCAGTATATAGGCGGAACACTATGTGTGGACCTATCATATTATATATGTGGTAAATCAAATATTGAATAATTATTAATTAATTACCAATAATAACTGTACATCGAAGTTTTTCATACTATTTTATTTATAACTTCATGTTCCTGTTTTGGTACGTTCCATTGACTGTTCCTTTAAACGTTTGTCATAAACGCGGAAAATAAAGCCTTATTTTTACCGTGTGAGCAAAACATATGTGTATCTTATCTGTCGCCTTCCATACAAGATAAGACATGTCGGTGAGATGACCTTGTACTGTGCTTCTATTTATTACGAGCGTATCACGACCGATCGTATCTCACTCGAGGATGTGACACTCGACCGAGTTCAAGCGAGCGATTTAACTCCATTGCAGCACTCTGGTTCGAGGTAAATTTCGGAGCTATCTGCAAATAAGTGCTGTCATACGCGGAATATATTTCTCATCACAGGTCTCCGCAATGGAGTTAATTTGAGCCAATTGATATTAGATCTATGCAAAAGATAGAAAATATAATAGCCTATCTTAAAAAGAATATACTTTGCATACTTCCACTCGGTAATGAGTTTTGGAATAATATTCTCCGGAAATTCTACAGATAGTAACAGTATATTCCTACTACAAAAAAGAGTAATTAGAATAATAGTAGGTGCCAAATCTAGGGAATCGTGTAGGACTATTTTCAAAAAATTACAAATAATTCCCATTACTTGTCAGTATGTTTTTTCATTAATAATCTTCCTCGTATGTAATCGTGAAAACTTTGTAACTAGTTCAACAGTTCATAGCATAAACACGTGTCAAAAATGACTTTCATACTCCATCTGCTAGTCTATCGTGCTATCAAAAAAGGAGCGCGTTATATGGCAGTGAGCACTTTTAGTAACCTCAAATTAAAGAAGTGCCTAATTTCTCACGCCTGCTATTCTGTAGGTGAATTCATGGATTCAACGACCTTCATGAAATTGATTCTAAAACATGTGTTTTAAGTTACTAGTAGATTATATTGTAAACCTCTTCTGTATAATTTCAACTAGACTTAAGACTTTATAATATTTATTTATTTATTTATTTATTTAAATTTAAATATACATAATGAAGAATATAATTACAAACAAACAAGAGAAATAGAAATAAAATAATACAATCAATATAAAAAAGGAGATACAGTAGTATTAACAAAAATATAATAGTATTAATTTTTTTGACTGTTCCATATTCTAGCTGTGAAGCAATGTATGAATACAATGGAATGTTAATAAATACAATACAATACAACGGAAAGCAATTTGTACAAACTTTCTCTTTGTATAAACGATACTTTTACACAATTATCCGTCACGTGACTGCCGCTTCTTGAGAGAGAGCTTAGCACTACAGTCTAGTCACGAAGCTTGAGTTGTGAGGGTGCTAGGAACAATTGACTGTGCCGGTACTATTTCGCATTGTCTGTAATGAGGCGATATTAGCGATCCTAGTGATTGGCAACTATCTATGTATGCATATTTACTACATATTGAGCTTCGTGACTGTATATACTAAACTGTGGTAGCACCTCCAGCCCTCATAATGTGGGTTTTCCGCGATTGTGTAGGACTACAAAGAACTGAATTAAATTTTTTAAAAGGGCGTAAATCATTATGTTTTACATTTTCATTTTTATCATAGTTTCGAAAATACATTGATAAATCCATCGTTTTTTGCTTGAAGGAGCGCCAATAACATTGTAAGTTGGCTTGTCAGAGACGCAAGTTAAAATCACAACTTGTTTTAATTGGTCAGTAGTCAATGACAATCATCGTTTTAAAACTCTTCAATTCGCAGTGGTGGCTGATGCGAACAGCTGAAAACAGAAGAAATATTACTAAAAGACTGCTGTTTCTGAAGAAAGAAGGAACAAACAAAGAAATGAGATGATCAATTTTGCAATGCGTACCGTTATACACTTGACAGATTAGGATACATCAAAGATCTAATAGTATCAATGAATTTGTAAGCCACGCATTCTTCATGGCACTTCTGCGAGAATCTGATCCTCCACTAACAAGCCCAGTCTATAGTGAGGGTCTCGTAAGAACTGTACCCAAACAGCAAATATTGCCGTCTTGTCAGTGTTGCCAACTGTTACCAGATATTACACGATCCTACGTACTGAATGACTTATTTACTTACCGTACTTTACCTTTATATTGGAAGGTTATTTTAAATAATTCAATAATTTGTAACACATTTCCGTAGGCAAACTATACGAGAAAGGGATCAACATGTTAGGTATTTTGTCTGGCAATATGAAATTAATTGGTTTGACTAAACAATAATATTGATTCTGGAATCTTGAATTATAACCACAACGCAACACATAAAATAACTATAATGTATTAATATTGATACTGATATTAATTAATTACTAGTATGTTTAATTTCCAGTAACCGGCTCAGAAATCTAGTACAATTTTAATTTCATGGAACTCCAGTGTCGACAACGTTTGTGTCAGCTGCCAACATACTAACTACAAAATCACTACCATGTCAGTATCGAATTTCGAAACGAAGTTGGCAAAAGAGAATTCAACCTACAAAATATAAAATCACCACAATCCACTACCATATGTAGTAATGGGGGGAAAAATGGTTAGGTTTCACCCTTACGGTATGAAGTAAGCTGACCCGGACTATATCCAGCAGGAAAAGTGCCAATAAAACAGAAAGAAGCGCAAGACTTGGAAAAAATGAAGCAGTACATCCCAAGTGAGCATATGGCATTTTATGAAGAACTTTTCAGCTGGCCTACAGACAGTAGGCCTAATACAACGTACGATGACTGGATAACAATACATCCGAAGTGAAAAGACTGATTTCTCTTTATCATTCATGATATTTTCCTATTTTCTTCATTTATAATTATTATGCTATACATTCTGTTTATTGATTGTGTATGATATCAATTAAAGTAATTGAAGAATAGCACGAAAATATCTGTAGGCCTATCTTATTTGAATTTACTTGTCATAAAATGGATTTTTTTAAAGGGCGGTTTCTTTCATATTTCAAATCTCAATAAAACCTTAAGTATCCGCATAATGCTTATAATTACTTTAAAAACCAACTGTAACTTATACTATCAGCCCACATGTCCGGAATTATATATAGTAAAACCTATTCAAGGCGGAAGTGACATTGTCCTAATTTTTTTTCCGTTGTGGACAGGTTTCCGTATTATTCAGGTGTGAAGTTAAAATGGAATATTTTTATCAATTGTATAGATGAAAAAGAAAATGTCATGCCACAAAATATTCCTCTTAACACTACTGACATTAAATCAGCTTTCTGTCGCTTATTCCATTGGTAAATCATATTGATGAAAATCTCACTATCGTAACTCACTCATAAACACTATTAAAGTTTACTAATCACAGTAAATTTAATATCTAACACTATATTATAATACTGTTCTGTATATCACAGCACATTATTTAATTGGAATAGGAGCCATCCATTAGAAGCTTTGAATTCTGGCTTATCTAATTTCTTTGCCAGTTCAAGGGTTCGCTTTGCAAATAGATCCAGATCTTAGCATGGTCTTTGAAAGGGCATGAAGAACCCGCTCTCTCATTTATTTCCACACAATCAGCTATTTCCTGTTTCACTCATGATACAGTCTTTATTTCTAAGTGTTACACCTAAACTTCAACTTTATTTCCCATACACTTCGTTTCTCATTTTCCTTTAACTCGACAACTTTTACTTCATCACTTAATGATACATTTTTACGCAACTTCTTTTTTCTTTCACGAAATCACTACACTAGCGTTCTGCCCAGCTAAGACAGTATACTACGGGTATCAAGCATTGAAAATCTTTGAATATACTTGTCTGCCTTCGGGGGTGACCCGTTGCTCGAAAAGGGACCTAAAGTCGTGAAAGGAAATTTTACAGGAGAACAAAATAACGAATTTGCGGTGTAAGAACTGCATTTCTATGTTTTGACATCTTGCGCTACCTGTAGGCTTTTTTACATACTAAACTAGGACGTAGTTTTATACAGTGCTTCTTAAATGCCTAAATCTTTCTTATAGTTGCTAAGAAAAGAAATGAAAACTTTAATTTGCATTTTTCTCGAAAAGTACACAATATAGCCTAATATCTATATTCAACAAGTAATATATTAAAAACTAGAGCACCTAGAACCATGAATTTTTTTAATGCTCGGTATTTCATTCTTTCTTTAAACCACAATAAAAAAAATAATAAAAAAATAAAAAATTCGACTTTAGGTGCCATTTCCTGCAACTAGTCACAGTGTAATGAAATTTATGACTGCCAGGCTAATACACTCTCGCTCCCCCTAAAATTATGCAAATAAAACTTATCTTAGTGACCTACATATTTCGTACATTCCTTCAAATTACATACTGCTTCAAAATATAGTTTACATTAAAATAGCGTGTCAAAAATATTATTTCCGTTTTAATAATTTAATAATTTATTTATTTAATCTGACAGGATTAAGGCCATAAGGCCTTCTCTTCCATCCTACCAGATAGCACATATAAATACAAAAAAGAAATACAAACACTGATGAAAATAATACAAATTAAGTTAAAGCCCTATAGAGGGTCAACAGAGTCAAAAGAACACTATAGAGCTCTCATCGAGCTAATACAAGAAAAAAGAAAGAAAACAGAGATAGCAATGATGAACGGTAGCAGACAGTTTCTGTTTCCGCGTTGGACAGTTTCCGTTTTATTCAGGAAAAATTACACATAAAACGTACGAATTTCTCCGGGAGCAATAAATTGTTCCAAAATAGACAGAATTCCGGATTATTCAGGTTCCGATTTAAACAGGTTTTACTGTATTTCCAAATAGTTTTTCTCTAACAGTTTTTTTTTTTCAATTTCCCACAAAATTTAATTTTCCTGACTAACGTCCTTTTTAAAAAATCCGATTCAAATGGAGTGTTCTTGACTAGAACGAATTCATTAACAAACGCTTGAAAAACACTAGGGCTAAATATTAACTTTGGGGTCTAATCTCTGAGCACAGATGGGAATCTATTTTAGTTTGAACGGATAGAGCGCAGGCTAATGACAAATGCCATCTAGCGGACTCTGCTAAGATATTAGACTGTTTCAGGTACCTTTGACCCTAATTGCAGTAGGCTACACTCCGTTCATTCGGCATCCTTCATACATCGGAATCGCACGTCATAAAACATCTGGTGGTTAAGGTGATTTCTGCAGTGAGACCTAGAAGGCATTTCTTCATCTGTTATCAATTCGGGTGCCATTACGAGAATGTTTAAGTAAACTTTCAAATATTTGCACTGGCCTCCAAGTGGGAAGACTTAGATCGACAGCCAATCACACATAAGAGAATGCCGGCCTACACTTCATGTAGTTGCAGGTGATAGCGACGTTCACCGCCCATCTTATGTCGGACCGATCGAGGAAAAGCAAAGGGTTGTGACATCAGCGACGTTCTTAATCAAATAAGCCCCTCCTTGACTGTGTTGAAACAGCGCTCAGGACCGAGAAGCTGGCGACGGGAAGGACAGTCCAGTAAGCTAGAGGTGTCGAAGAAGAAAAGAATTCACGGAGGTACACAACCGCGTACAAGACGTCGCACTTGGAATACGAATTCTTGAGGTAAAAAGTGATTTCTTTTTCATCAGGTGCATAGGGCCACTTTTTTAATTATTACCTTGGATACATAATATTTCGTTTGTCTTTAATACATTTCTTAGAATTTTGATATAATAGGCCTAACTTATACTCCAACATTTAGCTCAGATACTTCTAAATGCCGGTCTTCATAAATGAGAAATAACATTAGAAATGATTGCAATATACTTACGTGTGAATTTGTAAAAAATAATTCCACAAATCTACACAGTGGACCAAAAAAGAACGACACAAGATTAGAAATATTCTATTTTCTGAAATATATAGCTTTAATTTATAATGAATACACTGTTGGAAAGAGTAGGAGGACTTTTTTTGAGGCTCAATTAAAATCTTATGGAGGTCAATACACAATGATGCGAAAAATGTAGTTTTTGAAGACGATTTATTACTTAAAAATGCAGAAACTGAAAGTTAGTAAAATTAATCATAATTAATGATCTTACAAATAATCAAAATTAAAAATGATGCTCTATGTGACCGCCATTTGCACGCACAATCATTTGTAGGCGTCTTCTCCATTGTCCAATAGCACTGGGTATCTGTCTTTGATCAAGCTGGTCACAACATTCAAGAAGGCGTTATCTTAAATGTTCAATATTACGAATTCTTGTTCTGTAGTTGACTCCATACACAATAGTCCATAGGATTAAGATCTCTTTTGAAACTCCAGCGGAAAACATCAGAATATCTGAGAAATGCAATCTTTCACGCAATAATCTCTCAGGAGGGATATCATGTCCGTATCTTGCTAATCAATCGTTGTACACTTGAAACAGACCATTCTCGCTGAACGCAGTTCCTTACAATTTGACGGGCAGATAAATTATCATATTGGTGCAAATGTTTTATGAAAATCTTGTCTTCGTTCATTAAACGACAAAATGAGAACTCAAAACGGAGGAAAACAAAATGATGATAGCACAAACAACGGCTTGGCCTGCTGAACTCGTAACACCATAATGCTTAGTTCGGCATAAACGATCGATTTTGCACTGCCTTACAAAAAATAAAAAAATAATGTTTAATAAATATAAAAAAAATTAAATATTACAGTACCGCCTACTTAGAAGGACTGTGAAATAAACTTTCAAGTGAAGTCCTAGTTACTGGAATATAATCATTACATTTTGTGCCGTTTTTTCTTGGAAGTAAAATGTCGTAATTTTGCTTTAAGGCTATAAAGAATGTCTTTTTATGTGTAATACAAAAAAGAAAGTTCATCCTCTTATTTATGTGAATAAGTTATTAATTTATTTCATTTATGTATGTATTTTGAATAATACTTCAAGAAAATAAGCTATAAACGGTAATAGTATTCACGATATGGTTAAGAAACATAACGTCTGATTTTAGGCTATGTCATCTTCGTGACGCTCTTTATTTTTATGCACTTATTTATTCTTTTGGACCTTAGAAAGTGTTACTAGCTTACCCACTGTTACCTACATCATTATTTGTATGAATGAATGATTTATAATACCCTAACTTAATACTTCAACAGCATACGTTTTACGATAATTGAATCAATGATTTCTAAAAGGACTTCGTTCCAAAATTACAACAGCATTGAGATCTCCATGAGCATGGTCTTATTCGAAAATTGGGTCCTTTCAGAAATGTTGTGACTATTCTGTAGCCTGGGTAAATCTGAATTAAATACGTGGAATAATGTTCTCTCTCAGCAGAAAGGTGTATATTCAAGTGAGACGAATACGATAGCGTTTTTTTAAACTGATTTTACGACGGAGAGTCAAAACGTAACCTTAATTGAATATGTACACTAAGACTACAAACTCTTCATTACTTTTCAACATAGTATAACAGGAACACTTGCATTGAACGTACTGTGGACTGTGTTGAATAGTGATGAAGTATTTGTAGTCTTATTGTACATATTCAATTAATAAAACAATTATTAGTCTAAGGTTACTTTTTCACACTCCCTCGTATCAAAAAATGGAATAAAGGCTTTCTAGAAATGATTGATTCATTTATCAAGTTCCGATTATTATTAATACAGGCCGGATTTTTAAAGGGAATCCCTTTTTTCTTTATTTCAACATGAAACATGAAATAATTAATTACGATGTTCAAAACTATCTTTCACCGACCAAATCATGTGGTTTTGACTTCCTTCCCCCTCCCCTTTTAGTCCATATTTCCTTTTCGCCCTCTTTTTTAAAAACATCTCATATTTTGGTCCTTTTTTGACACAATGTCGCAAACATTTAGATAATTTTCCTATACTTTTCCGATAGGCCTATAACTTTCTGAGCAAGCGAAAATAAATATAGTTCTTCTTCTGATTCCAGACATTGAAAAACTAATAAAGTGTGCTGATTTAGAGTTCAAGATAAAAAGAACATTTTCATCTCTGCTTTCAGTTGATGTTGAGCGGTCATTTTCTGTTTATAAAGACATTCTGCATTCAAAGAGGCAGAATCATATTGAAACATATTGAAATGTTGAATGTGATCAAATACAACACTTTCCTTATGTTGTGAAGCGATAAATATAAGCGTGTGTGTGCTATGTGTATCCATGAATGTGCTGAAGTGTGTTTTCAATTAAAATAGCACCTTTTGATGGAGTAATATAGTCCTTTTTTGACTGTATCAAATACAACACTTTCCTTATGTTGTGAAGAGATAAATGTAAGATTGTGTGTGCCATGTATATCCATGAATGTGCTGAAGTGTGTTTTGGGGAGTCCTTTTTTTTGGGCTATAACTTTCCCTTTTTTGTCCTTTTTTGATAAAATTTTTCCCTTTAAAATCCGGTCTCTAATTATTAACGTTTGTTGCTTATTTTTTGAATTACTGCTTAAAATATATAATGGACGGAAATTAGAATATGAACTTCAGCTTTCTGGATCACAAACAAGACATTACCCTTTATAGAACCCAAAAACATACTTGACTTCGTTTATAAATCACGTTACTTAACTAAATGTGTGTGTGATTGATTTTGCAAAAATTAATACTATACAGCTCTTTGCATATTGAGGTAGCTTTTAACATTACTTTGTCTTCTAAGAAAATCACTGTTGAAAACTGACAGCAATATGGAAGGTACTAGTCCTTTGTAGTGAGTTTCTGTGGCCCTTCTTCAGGAAAACAATACACTCAACTATTCAAGTGAAATTATCCATGGACAAACCCTCTAATACAAAGCAAATGTTTACATCTGGCGGTCAAAGCAGCTAGTGACCCTTTCAAGGCATTTAAATTATTTATGGTGAAGACTTAGGAATTTCCGAGATAGGGGACTAATATATCAACGTATGTCTTGAAGCACAATTTTCGTTGTTCTATCTCCTGGCGGCTAGGGTTACGCAAGTTTTGAAAATTAACTTCCTGCTCTAGGTTTCTAGAAGTTTTGTCCGAAGAAGTTTTTAATTAACGGTATGACGTTAAAGGTATGAATTGGCTTTAGAGAAAATTGAAGTGCATTTTTTTGCTCTATTTTCATAATGCATAGAGTTAAGTGAATTTTGTAAAGCAATCCTGATAACATTTTAAGATCCAAATATTTTATCTAAAAAATTTGTAGGCCTACATTGGAAATATATTTTTTTTATGGATTATGTCCTAAAGGAGATTTATTGCTCAATGTACGTCATCATAGTGTTCGCTCTTATATTGTCTCACATTTAAGGAAAAGTAAAAATCTTGAAGTACATGAAGAAGTATATTGTATATCTGAGGATGGCAGTAGGGCTAACAGACGAGAGGATATAGTTGCTCTTAATAGACAGACGAAAAAAGCAGTAATATTGGACCCAAATGTATGGTTCGAAAAGGATGTATCCCAAGCCTTAGCGGCTGATCAAGAAAAACAAGTCGTTTACCGCCCATATGTTCCTCACTTGAGTGAGAGATATAATGCAATTGATTACACATGGGAGATGAGGGGTTTGCTTTTTGGTGCCCGCGGATCGACACGTAATAATATATTACTGACATTAAAAAAATATGATATGACATCCCAAGATATTAAAAATATTTGTTTAGATATCTTAAAGACATCCTTAGGCATTTTACATAATCATTTATATAATGTTTAATTTTTAACTTTCTAAATACTATATGGTAAGCCTACTATGATTGCTATCTACTGTATTGATTTTTCTCTCTATTCCATATCTGCATTTTTTTTAAATTGTTTTCTGGACCTGTATGGTCATCTGTTATGACAGGCTGATGTATTAATAATAATAATAATAATAATAATAATAATAATAATAATAATAATAATAATAGTCCAATGCCTTTGATGTAAAATCTTTCGGTAATATACCGGTTACATAATTACATTTATTACATCATCTCCTATAAAAATCAAAATTAGAAAGAGAATCATTAGAACAAGTTTGACAAATCACTATTATGCTTAAACTTATCAATTTTTTACTGAAACAAATAGGCCTATACATATTTTATGTGCAACATTCCCACATAAATTAACTAATAGATAGATCTAATGAATATGAATAAAGTTCGACCAACTATTTAGGGGAAATTGCTGTCCACTGATAGTTAACATGTAGAGAACCTTTGTTTTTCGGTATCATTGATGTTCAGAATGTGTATTTGCGCAAATTCTCTCAGTACATATTTTGCTGCATCACAATACTTTCTCTTTAGGCTTACTTCTCATAATGAAAAAAGTAAATATTTTTATAGCGTCGCGGTTAAGACATTGCGCTGCAAGTTGGGAGGTCCAGAGTTCTATTCCCGATGGGGTTATAGTCAGGGTGCGAATTAACGGGGGGTGGGTGGGAGGATTCCTCCCCCCCTGTTGGAAAGGTATCCCCTCTCATAACTTCATATTAACATCCCTGCCAGGGATAACTTCTATCTTCCCTCACAAAATATAATTGTTTTAATGAAAGTATACAGTACTTTATAAAGGACATTATACAGTATGCAAAGAAAATAATATTGATGTATTATCATCACCGACAAGCTGACAACAATTAATAACTTAGGAATTACACATCTTATCTTAAGCCTGCTCATGGATATAATTATTATTATGATCAAGATGCAAGACAAGCAACTCAGTGCGACCAAGCGTTGAGGCATATCGAATGAGGATAATAATAAGTTTACGTATGGTATTCTTTATCTAGGATTATACCCCCCCACCAGAAAATTTAATTCGCACCCTGGTTATAGATTTTTTCCATTGATCTAACCCTTCTGGCCGCATTAACAAGCGAACATTATCATATGGGCAGAAAAAAAAAAGTTATTTTTTTCTTCCACCATGTTAATATTGTCGAAATAATTGCTTACACAGATTTTGGCCATTCGAGCACAATTACGTGGGCCCCTCAGAAAGTAAGTTTCTCTGGGGTCGTTTACAGAAAGGAAACACAGTTTTATGGAAAGATTTATTGTAACAGATACAACAATTCTTGAACTATTTTTTAACATATTCCCCAACGGAACTGAGACAATTGATATGTGCCGACGCCTATCACACACTGGTTCCGATCCCAGGCGGCAGACTTCTACGACAGAAGGCTATAAAAGTTGATCCCATGGCATAACAAATGTCTAATTTCCGGTGGAGAATATGTTGAAAAATAGGCTACTACAACAATATCTGTATCTGTTCCAATAAACCTTTCCATAAAATTGTGATTTCTTTCTGTAAACGGCCCCAGGGAAACTTACTTTCTGGGGGACTCTCGTGATTGCGCTCGAATAGCCAAAATTTGTATAGGCATTTGTTTTGTTTTGACAGTATTAATATGGTGGAAGAAAATAAACCTTTTATCTGCCACCATGAGAATGTTTGCTTACAAGATTCTAGGGTTTACTCAGTCTCTAACAGAAATGAGTATGAGAGATATTTCCCTGCGGGTAAAGGTGGCAGGCACGTAGGACTGATATTTCTATTACTACTAATGCCGATTGTTTAAGAAATGTGGGAAGCCTTAACCTCCCGCTACCGTCTGGGCCTGCATGGTTTATAACAGGGATATTTTACATTTACTGTTAAATAATTTTTGAGCTCATTGCGAGTAAATGAAGGGTTTCCTGCAAAAAGGAGGTAGCTCCACTTTTACAAAGTTGTGGAAAACAACAAAAATATTTAAAAAAATTCAAGTTTTAACTGAGCTTCTTTGCTTTCTGAGAATATGTCCTACGTACCAAGGAATTTAATTTTATCACTCACTCATTTATTATAAACAGTAATTGAGGGAGTTAAATATAACCAAATAACGGAGCTACTCCCTTTTTGCAATAATATTGGAAATACTCGTAATTAGAAAAGCCACTTTTGCACTGAACACACATAATATGTTATGCGAATATCATAAACTACAAACAACACACATGCACGTACACATACACAAAGTGAACCGCAAGCAACGTAATTAATTTCAGGGATTATTCTTTGAGATATTTCAAGCAAAAATGTTTGATACAATTTTGCTCGTTTTTGCTTCTTTTTCGAGATAAAAATGATATAAAACATTGGGTCTACACAGCGTGTTTTGGGAAAGCCATTGATTTAAATCCCAATATGCTGCGTGAATTTAAGAGTGCAATGTATTATGATATTAAATGATTGAAAGAATTTTAGATTTGTCCTTTGAATGTGCAGAAATTTGACGCGAACAAATGTAAAATTTCTTTGCAAGGACGAAAAGTTACATTTGTTTAGCTGAAATTTCTGCACATTTAAAAGACGAAACTAAAATTATTTAAATAATGTATTATCACAATAAACTGCTCTCTTAAATTGACTAAACAGTTTGGAAATTAAATCAGTGGTTTTCCCATGGATTTGAGGGAGGTGGGATATGATGATAGAGACTGGATTAATCTTGCACAGGATAGGGATGGATGGCGAGCTTATGTGAGGGCTGCAATAAACCTGCGGGTTCTTTAAAAGCTATTTGTAAATAAGTAAGTAAGTAATCAGTGGTTTTCCCAGAACACGCTTCAAATATTTAATATAAAACAATTTTTATCTCGGAAAGAATGTAAAAACGAGCAAAATTTTATTAAACTTTTTTGTTTGAAATATCTCAAAGAATAACTCCCTGAAATTAATGGCACTACTAACGCTTCATCCTGTATATAGCTCTAGAAGCTGCCTCCTTTTAGCAACGAAACGATTGGGAGCTCAGCTTCAATTCCAATGTAACTGACTACCAAATGCTCGGAATTACACCATTCTTGGATTAAAAGATCGGACTTACGGACTTACGTATGAAACAAGCAAATCATCAATTTTACCAAAACGTGAAGTCACCCCCTTTTTGCAGGGAGCCCTCCAAATGTTAATTTTGACTCAAAAACATATTTCATGTCCACCATTCTCGTACTAAGCTTAGATATAAATGTAGAGACCGGATTCTTATGTAATTACATATTGCATTCCTTTACTTGTAGACTACTGAAAATGACGAATGTCGGCGATTTGTGGTTCTGATATGGTTACAATTGAGTTTCATTTTACATATTTTTACATATTCTTAGTAATATTACATATTTGACATATAATGCAAAGAATATGAAATTTTTATACATATCTAGGCAATTATTGAATTTTTAATTTTTTATGTTCGACCATGCCGAAACGTAGTAATTATACACCTGGTAGCAGACCTTTAATGCATGTCATTAAAGTATACCTACTCATTAAAGGTCAGGTCTTTCAGCCAATGACGACTCAGGTTACAACTGTTCAGCCAATGACAGGTCAGCTTTCTACCGTTATAAAACCGCAAGTATCGATTATTCTCGGATATGCAATCGAAAGAGAATTAGCGAAAAGTCACGGAGGCTGGAAATCAAATACTGTCGCACAAGGTTATGTTCTGTTACTATAACAATTAGCGTTAATTGTAAATAATATTCAAATAAATTCAATTTGTCATCTCGTTTTTCAATGTCTAATTTAATTTCAATGTTATCTCTGTAGGTTCTTATGGCCTAGCAAGGTCAATGTGGATATCTGTTCCTCGGAAAAAAATCAATACTTTCGCGTCTGCGCACATCTCACAACATACGGAACATTGCTGAAGGTCAGATACAATTAAAATTAATAATATCAAGTTAGAAATATGGTCGAGCATAAAAAGTCGTATGAAACTCGCCTATAATGGTAATTAAGAAGCTCGTATGAAAATTATGAAACTCACTTCTTAATTACCTTCATTATAGGCTCGTTGCATAATGTAGGCCTACTATTATTGAATACCTTTTATTCGTCAGAATAAATTATTTATTTTTTTTCATATATACTTGGACATATCTTAACATCCCTGTCCCATTACTCCGACTGGAGGGCCGCTTTTTGTTCTCACTATAGTACACGAAGCTGGTAAAGAAGGAGGGCTCGGAAACTGACGTCGTTATGTTTTGTTCACAACTATAGGCAATAGTTCTTTTATAAATAAAAAACAAACATAAAATTAGGGATTCCAACTCTTTATCTGTAAAACATAATCGTTCGGAGTGCCTGAACTCTATACATTTGCCCTAATGCTTTCTCAGAATCTGGGATGGTCAGGTGCGCCGGCCATTTAACTATGTTACAAATTGAAAGTAGGCGAGGGGTTTGGGTCGGGTGTTAGGTAAATCAAAATACCATTTTGTGTGTCAAAGAAAAATATTTTTCTAGGAAATCTTAAGGCACAAGAAAAAAAAAGCATAAATTGTGCCAGAGACAAGTTGTATTTGCAAACTATACAGTGAGGTGGAAACGGCAAGTCACTTTCCAGGCCATAGCCTCCCACTTCAACTGACCTGTTAAATTGTGACAACATTTTTGTGAATTTAATGCATTAATAAAAAGAGATTTTAAATTACATATTTTATTAATACTACATATTTAATTACATATTTCCCCGATATTTACTACATTTTATGTACATATTTCGCACTTTCATATTACATAAAAATCCGGGGCCTTCATAGGCTATGAACAAAATCTGAAGAGAACTCTCTATATACAAAGGTATGTCAAAAACAACTTTTTTGGTGTGAAGGATACTGAAAAATGTATTTCCATGTTGGTCTCGAAATCGAATTATTTATATCTTTCATAGGCCTAAATTCTCTAATGAAAAAATTGAAAGAAGCCGTTCATAAAAACTGCCGCAGTAAAAGTGAACTTCCGGTCAGTCTAGCGCTACTTGATAACTGCTAGATTGTAAAACAATTTCTACAAGTCATTATTACCAGAACAAGTCTGTAATTAATAGCAGAATAGGTATTTTATTTAACGACGCTTTCAATTGCAAAAGTTATTCAGCGTCGAAATGAAACGTGGGCGAGAAGCGGTCGACGGATTTTACCTGGAGTCTCTATCAGGCACAGGTTTCTTTACGTGCTGTAAATCTATGATATGGGCCTCCCAGCTTTCGTTTCCTTCCCTCGGTTGGATTTGAACCTGCGAATCTCGGACTCAAAGCCTGAATGCTATCCGCTAGACCTCCGAGGACCATTATAATTATTATGGCGAATGTATTCCTTTTAGGAATAAGATCAATTCAAATAATACTATAATAATAAAAATAAATAAAATAATAATAATAATAATAATAATAATAATAATAATTATTATTATTATTATTATTATTATTATTATTATTATTATTATTTTATGTCCCGTGACCATAACATAGTACGAAATGGAAATATAAAAATTTAAAATTTATCGTTTGAAAAGGTGTAAAAACTAAAAAATCTCGGAGCTACAGTAACAAATATAGGTCTAAATGACGCTCGGGAGGAAATTAAATGCAGAATAAATATGGGAAATGCCTGTTATTCGGTTGAGAAGCTTTTATCATCCACTCTGCTCTCGAAAAAGCTGAACGTTAGAATTTATAAAACAGTTATATTACCGGTTGTTCTGTATGGTTGTGAAACTTGGACTCCCACTTTGAGAAAGAAACAGAGGTTAAGAGTGTTCGAGAATAAGATGCTTAGAATAATATTTGGGGCCAAGAGGGATGAAATTACAGGAGAATGGAGAAAGTTACACAACGCAGAACTCCATACATTGTATTCTTCACCTAACATAATGAGGAATATTAAATCCAGACGTTTGAGATGGACAGGGCATTTAGCATGTATGGGCGAATCCAGAAATGCATATAGAGTGTTAGTTGGGAGACGGGAGGGAAAAAGACCTTTGGGGAGGCCGAGACGTAGATGAGAGGATAATATTAAAATGTATTTGAGGGAGGTGGGATATGATGATAGAGACTGGATTAATCTTGCACAGGATAGGGACTGATGGCGGGCTTATGTGAGGGCGACAATGAACCTCCGGTTTCCTTAAAAGCCATTTGTTAATAATAATAATAATAATAATAATAATAATAATAGCAATAATAATAATAATAATAATAATAATAATAATAATAATAATTATTATTATTATTATTATTATTATTATTATTAATCCGTGCCTTGGCACAGAATACCATGAATCGTAGAAGGACCTCTCCTGAAATCGTATTCATTTAGTAATAGGCCTAACTGGAAATTTAATGCTATGTCATTACCGTTCCGGATAACATAGGTTAGCATGTTAAAGTTCTAAAGTTCACCTTTAGTTATTGGACGGTTTATCAATCATAAGGTCGTTAAAACTAGTCAGTTTGAGCCCTTTCTCTCTGCAGAACCCGTTTTCCGAATAGAGTACTGTAACACATAATGATCACTAACAGCTTTGTACATGCCCATTGTAGACGTTGACCTTTCTGACAGCTGCTCTTGAAAGAAGTTTGTGGCAAGGAATTTTGTACTGTTTTGCTGACTCCTTCGTACGATTTTTCGTCTATCTCTGTGTCTTTCCATCATTTTCTGGATCTGCTAAGATTTCGCCTACTCTATTATACATATTTGTAAACTATTTTAGGCTTTTCTCCTGTATGTACGAGTACCTAGTGTTATAGTGCGTGCTTATCATTCTTCAAACTGGGGTTGGAATCTCGCTGTTCGCCAAAATTATATTCATGGTGGACATGATTTGAGAATGAAGTTTTTCTCGGGATTTTTCCATTTCCGCTAAAGTTACACACATCACTTCACCAACATTCCCTACATTTCTCTTCATTTAATGGAATTCCATTTCATTTAAAAAGTATGGTTGAAAGCAAGACGTACGAGCTTCGGTGATTTCGACTGCAGATGACTAGCCAGTTCTACTTCTCTGTGAAACGGACAAGACTATCGGACAGGGACGTTAGACGAGAGAGAATCAGGGGAAATTTTAATGCTGACATGGGATGATTTGTGGCGTTCTTCGCTAGTAACCATCCAGTGATAGGGAGTCTAGGCCTACTATAGTGAGGGTTACGTAAGAACAGCAAATATTGCCATCTTGTCAGTGTTGCCAACTGTTACCGGATATCACCATATGAAGTAAAATCACGATCCTACGTACTGAATAACTTAGGCTATTTACTTACAGTACTTTACCATTATGTTGGAAGGATATTCTAGGTAATTCAATAATTTGTAACATATTTTCGTAAGCAAACTATACGAGAAAGAGATCAATATGTTAGGTATTTTGTCTGGCAATATGAAAATCATTGGTTTGACTAAACAATTGATTCACGAGACCTAACCTAAATATATATTTTTTGACCACATTAAGTTATTAGTACTAACTCCGAAAACCGAATATAACCATGGAATGTAGCCTATGCTTTAAGAATATTTACTCCTAATAATTTTGCTATTCTAGTTATAATTCCTGTCTCCGTGAGCATAATTTTATTCCTTCTTCATTATCTTCTTTCGGTTAAATCTGAAAGAACAACGCTAGTAGGGGAAGTTATTCCCACTCTCGCAGCACGCTTTACGTTTTCTTGGTGGAGTCGCTACCATGCTTTTTCCTCTTTTTGACATTATCGTAACAAAAATCTAAACACGAAAGAAATTAATTAAAATGTGAAATGGTATTTCTATCGATTAACAACCTACATTAGCATACCGAAGTATGTTATGTTTATTTACACTTACCTGACTATAGTTTTTAATTTGTAACCACAACGCAACATATAACATAACTATTATGTATTAATTAGTTATTAGTATGTTGAAATTTCACTAGCTTCCAGTAACTGGCTCAGAAATCTAGTACAATTTTAATATCATAAACTCCAGTCTGTCTCAGCTGCCAACATTAACAGTTACATAATCACTACCGTTTGTAGTATTTGTCAGTATCGAAATTCGAAACGAAGTTGGCAAAAGAAAATTCAACCTGCAAACTAGAAAATCACCACAATCCACTAGCATATGTAGTAATGGGGGGAAAATTGTTAGGTTTCACCGTTAGGGTATGAAGTAAGCTGACCCCAAAGAGTTTGTAATATATAACTAGAGACACCAACGGCGCTAGTTTCGCGTACAAAATTGAACCGCTGTTCGGCCGCCATTAAAGGGAGCTGATGCTTCGCCGGGAGTGCGAGCAGTTCATGCTTATTGAGGAGTACGAATAAATATAAGTACACTTGAAGGGAAATAATAAGAAAATGGTGAAATACTGCGCCGCAAATAATTGTTCGAACATAGCTACTATTGTAGGATGCTCAGGAAAGCATGCATATCTTAATATTTGAAAGAATGTTCCAAATGCAGTTCCTCCTTTGAATGTGTTTACAGAATGTCGGAATATTTCTTTGATAAAGTTTTTCCAGAAACACATTAATCAGGTTTATAAGGTTGGTTTCAACAATGTCTGTCTGTAAGGGTTAGGTGCCATCATATTACAGTGGATTATAATAGCAGAGTGCATAAGAAAATCCTCAGACTATATCTGTCTAAAACGGTTTTGTTTCACAATAAATGAATTAATCATGTAATTTCCGTATTGTACAGTAAGTTATGTACTTCTAGTTTTTGGTTGTATGAAATGCAAAGAAATTAGTGAAAATATAGCTGATGACCCAGTTATGCCTATTATTACCACTACTACTAGGTCTACTATGACTACTACTACTAGGCCTACTATTACCACTACTACTAGGTCTATTATTACCACTACTACTAACTAGGTCTCACTACTACTAGGCTTACTAATACCACCAAAACTAGGCCTACTATTACTACTACTACTAGGCCTATTATTACCACTACTACTAGGTCTATTATTACCACTACTACTAACCAGGTCTCACTACTACTAGGCTTACTAATACCAACAAAACTAGGCCTATTATTACCACTACTACTAGGCGTATCATTACCACAAAAACTAGGCCTACTACTATCACTAATACTAGGCCTACTATTATCACTACTACTAGGCCTATTATTACCACCACTACTAGGTCTACTATTACCACTACTAGGCCTACTGTTGCCACAAAAACTAGACCTACTATTACCACAAAAACTAGACCTACTACTACCACTACTACTACACCTACTATTACCACTGCTACTAGGCCTACTATTACCACTACCGGTACTACTAGGCCTATTATTACCACTACTACTAGACCTATTATTACCACTACTACTAGGCCTACTATTACCACTACTACTAGGCCTATTATTACCACTACTACTAGGTCTACTATTACCACTACTACTACTAGGCCTACTATTGCCATTACTACTAGGCCTACTATTGCCACAAAAACTAGACCTACTACTACCACTACTACTACATCTATTACCACTACTACTAGGCCTACTATTACTACTACTACTAGGTCTATTATTACCACTACTACTAGGTCTATTATTATCACTACTACTAGACCTAATATTACCACTACTACTAGTCCTACTATTACCACTACTACTAGGCCTACTAATAAGTTACTATCGAAACTAGGCCTCCTATTACCACTACTACTAGGCCTACTATTACCACTACTACTAGTCCTACTATTACCACTACTACTAGTCCTACTATTACCACTACTACTAGGCCTACTAATAAGTTACTATCGAAACTAGGCCTCCTATTACCACTACTACTAGGCCTACTATTACCACTACTACTAGTCCTACTATTACCACTACTACTAGTCCTACTATTACCACTACTACTAGGCCTACTATTATCACTACTACTAGTCCTAATATTACCACTACTACTAGGTCTACTAATAAGTTACTATCGAAACTAGGCCTCCTATTACCATTACTACTAGGCCTATTACCACTACTACTAGGCCTACTATTAAAACTACTCCTGGGCCTACTATTACCGCTACTAATTAAAAAGTCTGTACTGACGTCTAACTTGGTGGTCATCAAGTACACAATGAATAGATTGTTTTATGATAAAATTTATTCTCATTATATTTTAAATCTGTTTCCAGAATTTTTATGATCTCATATTTCACCACTAAATATTTTCTAAGCACCATATACCTTCCTCTTCCTTTGCATGAAGGGACTGAAATATAGATCATTTTAAATATTACAGTAAATATCCATTAGTATGTCCTTAAAACAATACTAGTAATACTGAAAATTAATGCTGACATTGCCATTATTCAATATTTCACATAATTGTTCCGAGTGTATATAGGTGATTTAATTTATTTTTTAGAATATCGCCAAAGATGAACCATTATAATACTTTAATAAATATAGCGCTCCTCTGCCATTCATGTTTATTTCATCACGACTCATCATTTGTAAAAGACGTTTAAAACAGTGTCTATCACCAGGCTACATCAATGTATTGTGGTACCGTTTTCGAATTTTGCCCGCGAACACTCCCTTTAATGGCGGATGCTAGCCGATTCAATTTGTGACATTTTTCTTGCCTGCCACTCACGACTCACGGGTATGTGTCTCTAGTAAGTATTACAAACTCTTTGGCTGATCCGGACGTACAGTCCCTGGTGGTCAGAGAGCGATCTTTGCTATCTAGTGACTGTTAGGGACTTTCGGAGTTGAAAGACATCTGAAGGATAACTCACTCGTATCATGTCTAAACCCAGAGTGTTGTACGGTTAAAGAGAGTCCAGCAATCCTTAAATGCCAAACATATAAGATGTATTAACCACAATCTCGTCAAATAACAATCATTCACAGGTCTTCATTGGGTTTTTCACCGGGGTTTTCCCCAACCGTAAGACAAATGTCAGATAATCTAAGCCGAATCCTCGGCCTCACTTCATCTCACCAAGAAACTGTGCAACTCTTGACTTGATCCACATCTTAAAACTTCATTGCTGATATAAGATCCATGGAATACAATAAATGAAAATGATTTGAAAAAAGTCATGTAACTGTGAGAGAGACAATGAACAGCTGTTTTCGTGGTAGAGTGGAACATTGTTTTGCTGTGAATGGTTCTCATTTTGAGCATCTGTGGTAAACATAGGCGGAGAGAGAACAGTTTCCTTGGGGGGGGGGGGGCAAAGCAAAACCACAGAATCCCGATATAACGAGATTATGGGGGACATCATTTATCTCCCCCTTCCCCCGTTATAGCTTGACCTTGGTACAGTATATCAGAATATGATCATTTAACAAAGGTATTGTAAAATAAAGTAAAATTGTAAAAAAATATACAGACAATTTTACTTTTTATTTCTCTTGTAAGAAAGAGGGACCCGAAGGCTTGCACTGCAGCCTGAGGCTTATTGTGCTTACCACTCCTATTCTGTGAATGATTGGGTAGCCGAACAGCCGCGCTCTTGTACAAGTATAGCACGCCCCACCGTGAACTTAACCCGGGCTATTGTATGGATGATGTATGTGAATTAATGATGGCGAAATGAGCCGAGGTCCAACACCGAAAATTACCCAGCAATTCTGCTTCAATTGGTTGAGGGAAACCCCAACCAAGTAACTTGTCCAAACCGCTCGTTTCATGGCCAGACGTGCTAACCATTACTCCACAGCGGTGGACCAATTTTACATTTACTTTATCTGTTTATTTAAAAGAGCAAGATATCATATGAAATGTGAATTCTAATTATTTTATTTAATCTCGTCTTTAAGTTTAACCGGGATCACTTTCCTTTTTTCTGCATTGTTATACAGTATGTTACTCATATTTCTTCAAATGGCTGCTAGAACACCTGCAGAGTTCTAACACATCAGTACAGGCTGTTACAAAAGAAAAACATTAGGCCTATAGTGCTTCCATTCCTCGGATGAGGTATAGAAATTATTATGCATTCAGCAATTTAAAATAAATATTATAGTCCAGACACATGGTCTGAAGACAATAATTCGTCAATTTAAGCACAGAAACTTGATCATAAGTAAAAACAAGAAAATTCTTTTGAATTCAATATTTTCTAATGTTAATAGAAAAAAAAAACGTTCGGCGAAGTTTGGTGGGGCAGTGCCTCCCCATGTCAACTATAACTCCGCCTATGGTTAGTAATAGTGTTTTGTTTATTTTTATGGTCTGCTCAACATTATTTTTTGAAGTCCATGAAACAAGTTTAATAAATAATTAAAATACATGAAACGGGTGAATGGGTCAAATTTCTACGCACTTATTCCTAAAATTTAATGGAGATTCGGAATATGTAAATCTTAAAATAGTGTGCCATTAAAAAAATAAAGCTCACTGTCACACCCTGTACTCCTGGATAAACAATTTTTTTCGAGCACTGGTCTCATATTGTATTGTTTATCTACAACAGCTTTTGTATAAAACGTTTTTCGTAAAATTAAAATTGAAGACGTTATAGTAATATTCCAAACATGATTAAAACTAAGTTGATATAAGAGCGCAGAACTTTATCTTAAAATTTTGTACAGAAAAGACATACAAAATCGTAGGTAAGTTTTTAAATTATATATTCCTTCAATAAGCATCTTGAACGAAAACCCTATATCTGACGCCCCAGTGTTGTAGTGTAATGAAATTAAAGCTTTTATACTGCACGCGATTGGCTAGACAACTGCAAGAACGTGTCTCTAAGCTGAAGCTCTGTTTTAAGGAGTACGTCTATAGGTATCTTACAAGAAAAACTCAGCTCGAACTCCTAGCGGCGCTCATGCTATACTCTTCTTAGCCCTCTGCAGTAGGCGTGAGAGCATGCTGGGAACGGGAACATACGTCATCTGCGCGAGACAGTCACACCCGCTGGTTTCTGCGCACTGAGTGTTCCTTGTTGGATGCCTATAACAATATACGCTTGGATATCCTCCATATCCTTTTTTAGATACATACATATATACATAAGTGTTCTGCCCATGGGCAGGTCTTTCATTGCAAACCAGTAAAGCTAATGGGTTCATACCCCATTTATAGAAGAAATCCTCTCTTCTAGCATCCTCTAATCTTTCCTATTACTCTCCACATATGATCCACATATCTTAATGTCGTCTATCATCTGATATCTTCTTCTGCAAGGAACTCTTCTTCCGTTCACCATTCCTTCCAGTGCATCCTTCAGTAGGCAGTTTCTTCTCAGCCAGTGACCCAACCAATTTCTTTTTCTCTTTCTGATCAGTTTCAGCATCATTCTTTCTTCACCCACTCTTTCCAACACAACTTAATTTCTTATTCTGTCTGTCCACTTCACACGCTCCATTCTTCTCTATATCTACATTTCAAATGCTTCTATTCGTTTCTCTTCACTTCGTCGTAATGTCCATGTTTGTGCCCCATACAATGCCACACTCCACACAAATCACTTCGTTAGTCTCTTTCTTAGTTCTTTTTTCAGAGGTCCGCAGAAGATGCTCCTTTTTCTATTAAAAGTTTCCTTTGCCATTGCTATCCTCCTTTTGACTTACTGGCTGCAGCTCATGTTACTGCTTATAGTACACCTCAAGTATTTGAAGCTGTTCACTTGCTCTACTGTCTCATTTAGAATTCGCAAGTTTACCTTGTTTATTTTTCTTCCGACAACCATGGTCTTCGTATTATTTGCATTTATCTTCATTCCATACTGCTCACAGCTGTAATTTAGCTCCAGTAGCAATCCCTTACTATGTCCTTCACATTTCCCCCCCCCCCCCCATGGTACGGTATGTAAGACGTGTTTGGAAACTGAATGTGTCAAGTTTTAGTGTGAACTGAATGCCTGAATTACAGTATTGTACATACAATTTTTCCCGGGGGTAAAAAGTGTTTCGGAGCGTGGTGCCGACCACACCACATCATTCTAGTACCGAGGTCAAAGAATGCATGGAGCTCTACCTTCATAACCCCATATATCTCATGGCATGCGTGGGAGTACGTTTACACACATCATTACCTGCTGTTGTTTGTAGAGGGTTGTTGGCAAGACAAAAGAAAAAGTTTGCCCTTCTCAAACTCCACCATCTTTTCTTAGAAATGTAATTCTTGATCCTTCAAATGCTTTTGACACAGCAATTGGAAACAATAGTGTCTAATGTCATTACTGACTACCTGTGAATCCCTCTCAACGACAGACTCTCTGTTTATGAACTACCGTACAACATGAATTTTTAAAGAACATACACTGTGGCTAAATGTTATTAATATACTTGCTTAATAAGATGTGTCATTGTAAAAATAATTTATAATTTTTTTCTGCGATAGTGCGTGAAGTGCAATTTCACGCACTGTTAGCAGTGTATGAAGTGAGCATAGTGTGCGTGAAGTAATAATTTGAGGCTATCGAAGGAAAAAACATTGTATGGTACACATTCGTGAAGTTGTATTTTGATAATCGTGTATTTGAGAAACTCGGCAAGACTCGTGTCTTAAATTTACACTTCTGTCAAAATACTACCCACTTCACGAACTACTATCACAGTCTAGTATATACAGTCACGAAGCTTGAGTTGTGATGGTGCTAGAAACAATAGACTGTGCCTATACTATTTCGCATTGTCCGTAATGAGGCGATATTAGCAATCCTAGTGGTTAGCAACTATCTATGGATGCATATTTACTACGTATTGAGCTTCGTGACTGTATATATATATATATATATATATATATATATATACTAGACTGTGCTACTATTTTGTGGAGCACTAGTCCATAATTGTTCAATTTCTCCCTGGATGCGATAGGCCTATATGTAATAAAGCCCATTGTATCTTTGCGGACCTAAAAAAACTGTTACAGGCTCTAGGTCCAAAAAAAAATATATATGTCGTTTGTTTACTTATACTTCTATCTTATGATTATTTTTATCTTCAGCTTGTTTGGCTTTAATAACAACTCCAGAAGGAATTTCGGTTTCAACAGATCCCGACATCATTTCCAACATAAAAGAACATTGTTTATTAAATTCAGAGACTGGTAACTTAACAACAGTTAATCCTAATAGCAAATACCTTACTATAATAATAGCGGACAGCTAGCAGTACTGCGCGCGAACGACGCTGGTGCTGCTATCTAGGCGGCCGGTGTGGCGATACTCGCGAAACAAGCTGTCATCTACTACAATGTATATTGTTGCCGGGCTAATTAATAGTTTTATTAATTAGTGCCGTGTTAAAAAGTCAGTTTTTGGTCGGCGGGAAAAGGCACATAAGTCAAAAAGTCGATTTTTCTGTTGTACCTAATCACATAAATCTAGTATTTTTTTTTTCTAATTTTTGAAATAATAAAATGTATTTTCTTTTAAATTGAAAAGGGGCTTACTTTAACCAGCATACTTGAATTTCATTATTATACTTATATTCAGTTAAGAATATATCAAAAAGAAAATCTGTCCTGAAAAAATATTCTTTTTGACTTAGACTATGTGCCTTTTCCCGCCGACCAGAGAATGTGTTGTTTATAATTACTACAATTACATACTTACTTACTTACTGGCTTTTAAGGAACCCGAAGGTTCATTGCCGCCCTCACATAAGCCCGCCATCGGTCCCTATCCTGTGCAAGATTAATCCAGTCCCTATCATCATATCCCACCTCCCTCAAATCCATTTTAATATTATCCTCCCATCTACGTCTCGGCCTCCCCAAAGGTCTTTTTTCCTCCGGTCTCCCAACTAACACTCTATATGCATTCCTGGATTCGCCCATACGTGCTACATACCCTGGCCATCGCAAACGTCTGGATTTAATGTTCCTAATTATGTCAGGTGAAGAATTTACTACAATTACAGCATTACAAATTGTTCCAAATCGTACTTTCGATTTCCGACAGTTCATAAAACGTGAGTGAACAAAATTCTTTATTAGGCCTAATACCTTTGTCTCTGCGTTGATAGAACAACACAAATTATTTAGGCCTAATAAATGAATAGAAGTTAAGATATATTGGACATTTTAAGGTTTTAGCAAATTGAGTTTTATTGTTGTCCACATGCCTTTACTAATTATTATAAGCATCAGATTCCTACCATTTTTATCTTTGCAGTTGTCAACAATGCGTATATAAAGCGTTATTGTAAATTCTTTCTTAATGTCAAATTAATTTTGTCTCACTAAAGCAAAGAAAAAATACGCAACAATTACGGAAAATAATATGAAGCATACAATATTTCTCATAATATGCAGCTTTGATATAAGATAATGTTAGTTTAAATACTATTCAACATTTCTTAAGTGTCTCGTATATTTTTCCACATTAGTACCTGACGTTTTAAACGATAGTCCGATTCCTGCTATGTGAATATTTGTATTTGTGTACCTAATTCCACGCCGCTCCGCTAGATGTCAAGTCCGAGATATTTCGCACTCACGTCAATGCTGCTAGTATACAGCTGTCCGGTATTATTATAGTAAGGTATTTGTTAATAGCATCATGCATGGCCTCCCTCAACGAATAACTTTTATTCTACGTATTCTTTTTTTCTAGTATAGACAGTCCCTAGATACCAAAACAAAACACGCCAAACAAGACATACAAACACAAACCGAATTTCTAACTTAAAACTCTTATCAAAAAGTTTTAATTTATTTAATTATGGATTAGTGAGCCACAAAATAATGTATGAATCTTTCGCGAAATTTCATGTTTAAACCTCGGGCCAGAGGCATCGGCAGCAACTCCGTAGCCCTTGCTATAAATATCTTCATTTCACCCTTAGAATAAAAATTACTAATCATATACGTAGACTGATAAAGAAACATACTTAATAACTGTTGCTATAGCCGATAGTGTCGTGCATTACAGACTCTATGTTCGGTTCAAGTTTGTCGTGTACGGTGAAGTTCGAAATTTGCCAATGTTCGCACTGCAGAAGGGGTTCCATCATGTTTGTTAGGCCTTGTTATGAAAATATTCGCTGTTCTACACTTCCACCTCTTCATGTTTTAACCACATAAGGATTTCAGAACAGATCCTGCCATTACTTTTCCATATGAAATAAGACGAAGTTTTGTAATGCCTTGGTTGCCTCTTACATGTTCGAACATTGCAGGATATTAGTAGCCGATGTGTCGCTCGCACTATAATCAAGTTAAACTGTATTTGCGCGGAAATCTGAAAATATATTACGGTTACCTTACAGTGCTTTCTCTTTATATTGTACACATATATAATGATAAAGCAAAAATCGGAGTTTTATCGATTGTAGTACTTATGTTTCATACATTCTATTATTTAACAATAATTAGCTTATGTTCTTTATCCAGTGCTGTAGTTGGAAACATATTTTAGGGGGTACTGTTGAAATCTCCTTGGTCAGACTAGACTCTGTATGGACTCGTATTGCACTATTATTTCAAAGTTTTACTTCCTCGTCATGCATCCGCCTCTGCAGACCTCCTTCGAGATCGCAGCCACAATTGCGTATACAGGGTGTTTTCGAGGTGGTGTTACAAACTTTCAGGGATGATGGAGAAGGGCACATGTATCAATTTGAGATTAGGAACCATGGTCCGGAAATGACTGAGTCGAAAGTTATAAGCAAAAATAGTTGTGTGGAAATGGAATTGTAATTTGGCACCACGTGTCCTCCTTCCCTTAACCTTTGGAACAGTCGTGGAAAGACGATATGGACCGGATGGGGTACTTGGTCCGATACAATCTGTGAGCTTGTCTACTGCTCCCATTGGCTCATCCGTATTCGAAAAGCAGGTCTGCTTATTCCGCTCTCGTGTACTCCATTTCACTAGGACTGATCGACTGGACACCGCAACTTGTACACATACACTGCTGTCTACAGACGTGCATATTAGGACCGACCATGTCCGTTACACATTACGCTATCTGCATTGCTTTAGTGTAGTTTCCTGTCCCCATCCCTCAGACAGCGCACTGAATGGAATACTGTAAATAGACAACGTAAACAACGTAAACAACGTCAGATGAATACAGTATGCATAAGATTTACAGATAAATACACATAAATAAGGTGTAAAATTGTGTCATTTCCACACAACTATTTTTGTTTGTACCTTTCGATTCGGGTATTTCCGGACCAGGGTTCCTTATCTCAAATTCATACATGTGCCCTTCGCCATCATTCCTGAAAGTTGGTAACATCACCTCGGAAACACCCTGTATAAGGTAAAAGATTAAACGCTAGCACTGGTGGCCCAACACTTTTTAGGAACAAAACCCTAGGAACTCTTTTACTGATAGAGTATTTCTTTTCTTAGTTCAGTAATGCTAATTCACATTCTTTAGTTGGAATTTTAGTAGAATCTATAAAATGTAACTGGACTCAAGATTCATGAACGCACGAAAAGTAACAATATTTCCCTCTTTATCAAACTGCTAGCATTACGTCTGAGCGAGTTTTAAAATTAGCGAATCAACGCATCAGAATTCTTGAGGCGCCCCATCATAAAATTAGTGTTACGCGAAGGCGTCTACGCAAGTTTAGAAATTAGTGAATCAGTGTAGCAGATTTCTTGAGACGCCATGCCATAAAGTTAGTGTTAATTACTTATAGAATACCACGGCGATATGCAAGCTTGAAATTAACAAATCACAACTATTCTTGAACTGCCAGACTATGGTTTTCGATAAAACAACAAATGGACTAGAGTTTAAGGAAAGGATAGGAGATGCCAGCTGCTACTTAAACATAATTAATATATTTTCGAGTCTATATTTTTTTCCGTTACGGTAACAGCGAGTTTTTATTTTAGACGGTACGGCGTACCGGCCCAACTACAGCACTGTCTTTATCATTTTATCTACGATTTAAACGTACTTTTTTGTAAATTACTGTATGCCCTTGAATTAGAATTTAAAAGACTCATAAAATAAATAACTTGTGTCTGTGTGTGTGTGTGTGTGTGTGTGTGTGTGTGTGTGTGTGTACAGAGGGAGTGGACCCTCTATTGACCACGTGCATCAACGTCAATAATATATTTAATGTAACCACAGGTTAAAATTGCCACCTGTCCTCTGCTTTTACGGTGCGTCGACCTCGGTTAGGTCTTAAAGAGGAGGTTAACCACTGTGATCTCTAACCGACCATATTCGATCTGTTGAAGGAGATAACTAGCGATTAGTAGTAAAGTACAGAGTAACAGCAGCCAGACTCTTAGCTGATGATTTCGAGGACGAATTATTATAAGTTGGATCACATGGATAGAAATGATGACGAGATGATGACGAGTTTGAAATTGTATTAGTGGAAGAAAAGAATGCTTATGAGGAATTGAATGACAGAAAATTTCAGAAGACGTTTCGTTTATCCAAATGTACCGTATCATTTCTGCTCTAATTGATGGATGACTTGGTATATTCCACAAAGAGAAACAATCCTATTTCTACTACTATGAACTGGGTACATACAACATTACGATTCTATGCAACTGATATTTTCAGTAAGTTATTTTAAGAGAGAATACTGCGCAGATGCATAGAACAACTGCAGTATGAATCTAATCACGATGTAAGCAATGTCAATGCATCGCTTGACTGAAGGTGTACAATATTATTTATTTTCCTGCGTATCAGGCTGATTAAAGAGAGGATATGGATGGATTCTAGAACATCGCAGATTTCCTTGATATAAGAGGGATTCTAAGACTGCATACACGTCCTTATTAATCTCTTTGAACTTCATCCTTTTTCTTTATGGATATTTCATATTTTGTCCCCCCTACTACATATTTATGGTTGGATGGTCGTCCACCTCTGCTTCGCAGCAGAGGCCAGCACACGACTGATCGGTCTTGGCCCTTCATGGGCTGTAGCGCCACGGCTTATTATTACTACATATTTTATCTAGCAATTATTTCTGTCAGTATTTCAGTCTCACATTGCGTTGGAATAAAATCATTTTCGCTTTTAATGTTTCATTTTGTAAGATTTAAAGCTAACAACCCCGAAATAGTTATTTATGATACAATTTCGTGAAGGTTCTCTTTTTGACACGAGTGTAAAGTTTTTGAAACGAGCTGAAGCCGAGTTTCACAAATACACGAAGGTCAAAAAGATAACTTTACGAATGTGTATCATACAATAAGGAGCGAGCAGGGCCAGCACTGGTCCCGAGTAACAAGGATAAGAAGTGAATGAAAACATCTCGTGAGTCATCTGAGCATTGTGTGAGAAATGAAACTGCACAAAGACAATCAGGTATTATTAACTAAAAACTCAATACAGAAAAACAAAATCAAGTACAACTTCTAACGCGGATTAGCTCACCACGCTAGAAAAGTTAGAGCTTTCCCTCTAGCTGGAGGCATTTGCCCTTTCCGGGACACAATATCTTTATCTTTTTTTTATGATACAGTATTTTTTGTAAGATGGCACAAATTTACATTAAATAAATAATTCAAGTTGGAGAGGTTATAATTAGAAATAGGAATTGGCACCAAAATTGTCTAATTGTGTGAGCTTGGACTATATCTCTACCGAGTGAAAAGTAATAGCGCGTCTCTCAATGTCAGTGAACCAGAACGACTAACATGTACAGCCGGGTGGTAACCAAACATGTGCTCCAATCGTCCACAGCCTTAGAACAAGAAAATAATATAAAAAAACAATAATTTGGAATTATAAAGTTCGTAATTCCCAATCTAAATTAATTTAACCATATATATAAAAATAACATACAAAATATACATTTATGATTCTAGCCTCATTATAACAAATAACAATGAACATTTTCATTTTATCAAAAGAAATACTCATTTCCAAAGAAATATGAACAAATGTCTTTGAAAGCGTGCCATACCATTTTTTCTGTAATAGAATATTTTTCCTCAAAGAAAGAGTCAGCCAAAACTTTGTGAATTTTTGGACAAATGAAAATGCGCTCTTTTAATTTGTTTTCACTAAAACTGGTAGACTTTTCTTTTAAATACTGAAAACCACACCCTTGTTTGTTCACCACACCCTCACTTTGAACTGTTATGAAATTTACTGAGTAGGAGGGACCGATTCTGTTTATTTATTAGAAGTACAAAAGAACATGCCAATACCTGTAAGGAACCGGACACAGATCATGAACTCATAAAATGCATAAACTTTTGTTTTGGTTTACAATCCCCACCCCGCACCAGATGTTTCCTGTGGAAGCGCTTATCGAAAAGTGAAATCATAATATATTTCAAAAACCTTACGTGATATGTAAGAAAGAGTTGCATTTTCGGATTCAGCGCACACCAAACCATAAGGTACTCGTTCATATTCTTTAAGTCGGAGCAAAATTCTTGTTGTTCAGTGTTATTATTGGTCTATTATTATTATTATTATTATTATTATTATTATTACTATTATTATTATTATTATTTACTATTATATCATTGTTTAATAATTTTATACTTTCATTTATGTTATTTTATTAAATTTTGCAAAGTGTTTCAACTTCATTACACCAAATCATCAAACTATGATCTATATATTGTCTCACGGGAGAAATGACAGTCTCTTGTAACTAAACACAAGGTTTCGTAAACAAATGTGGTACGTATCTTGAACCCTCATGTAAATAAAGATGCAGTTTACAATCACTACTGAACGATATGTTATCGCCTTCATTTATCACGGCACTATCATATAATTCCTCTCCTATACTTGCTGATATTTCATTCAAGTTCAGGTTTCCTAACAGGAAAAACGTGCAACAAACACAAGTGACAAAAGATAGAAGTATGCCTACAATAATATTGTAACAAGTTTATTTCTCGCCTGATTCATCAGTTCCCACACTCGCATTTACAGCAGAGATAATTTTTAGAGACGAAAAAAATTCTCAGTGCCACATTTTTGATGAGGAATTAAAGCCAAGGATCGAGTGTTGGGAGATTTACGACATATACAATAAGCGCATTTTATCTGTTCCGCTCGGTTACCTGTATTTTATTACAGCCTATTGACCGTCAAGTATAAGTGATTCAATAGTTGCATAAACAACATCAGTCCAAGAAAATAATTTTATAGCAGAGACATAAAACAATTTTTCTCTTAAACCGTGATCCATGTGTCTTCAAGTGGTGCAATACTAGGGCATTCAATAAGTTGAATAAGTAATGGTAACAATACTGTAAATCAACGCCCCTAGCGGTGAGCTTCGGAATCTTTTAGTAAGTTACGTTATAGAGGAGCGATTGTTCCATAAATATGGAATATTAAAAGTTTTTAAGTAACCATGTTTTGTGAATGCAGGGACTGTTTATGATTTGTATTAAATAATACCACCCTAAAAATGTTCAGTAGGTATGAACAAAGATACTTGGACTCTAACTTTGAGATAGGAACAGAGACTAAGGTTGTTTGGGAATAGGGTTCTTAGGAGAATATTTGGGGCTAAGAGGGATGAAGTTTTAGGAGAATGGAGAAAGTTACACATTACAGAACTGCATGCATTGTATTCCTCACCTGACATAATTAAATCCAGACGTTTGAGTTGGGCAGGGCATGTAGCATGTATGGGCGAATCCAGAAATGTATATAGAGTGTTAGTTGGGAAGCCGGAGTGAAAAAGACCTTTAGGGAGACCGAGACGTAGATGGGAGGATAATATTAAAATGGATTTGAGGGAGGTGGGATATGATGATAGAGACTGGATTAATCTTGCACAGGATAGGGACCAATGGCGGGCTTATGTGAGGGCGGCAATGAACCTCCGGGTTCCTTAAAAGCCATTTGTAAGTAAGTAAGTAGGTATGAACAAAGATGCTTCCTAAAAATACAAGTTGCAAGAGGAAAAAATGCAACCTTTGCTTTACGACATTACAAGAAGCTTGTGGGAGAGAAGTCCTACCATGTTGAACTACTATTGCAAGATGGGCGGAGACGAGACATATGTTTTCAATTAAGAGTTGACATCCAAAGAGTTTCAGATCGATTGGTGAGATAATGATTCAAAAATGATACCGCAGATGGAGTCCGCCGTCTTCCAAGGATTTGGTAACATATTGTTGACATGGGAAGGACTATATTTGACGTGTGTAATGCCAAAATAACCTAAATAAGTGTAGTGTGAAACAGTAACTATGTTGCCATGGTATTAACCTTCGATATTGGGTTAGTTTAAGTAGTTATAAAAGTCAGAATAATATTCTTTAGTGCTTTTTTTTTTTTTTTTTTTTTTTTTTTTTTTTTGCAATTCCTTAATTTTGTGGACTCATGTTGTTATTGCAAGATAGGATTTTTCAAATAAAAAATTGGTATAAATGCATATTATCATAGGGTGACCAGACATCCGGATTTAACCCGGACAGGCTACTTTCTATTAGTTTTTTCCATGTGTCCGGACTGGAATCTGTGTGGTTGCAAAAATTATTAGACCTATCTGCGTCTACGTGGTGAACATTTTAACAGTTTAGGATATTTTTTTCGCGCAAGTTGGAGACTCTGTTAAGCCTTGGTTTTACTGAACCGATGCATAAGAGTTGCGAGGTGCGAGGCCCGCGAGAAATCCGGACTACACGAGAGATAGTGAATGGTTTCTATGGCTGCGAGGTACGCAGACCTCGCATCTCGCAGCCATAGAAACCACTCACTAACTCTAGTCTAGTCCGGATTTGTGCGAGGCGGGCCTCGCACCTCGCACGTCGCATGCGTAAGTTCAGTAAAACCAAGCTTAAATAAAATACTATTACTACTACTACTATTAAATTACTAGGTAATATCATTATTACGAACGTGTATTTCATTACCTCACTAACGAAGTCTTAAATATCTTGGTTCAATATTTTCATAATTCTCAATTTTATAAAATATATTGTTTGAGTAACAAAGTTGACTTACTTGCAACCATTCAGCAAAAATAACATGAATTGACAGTTTCTGTACTCTACTACTTTCTGGTTCGTTCCGGAAGGGATTTTCGTGGCGGTGGGGCGGTTCTCTCGTCAACGCCCAGATTGTCAGTTTAGTTAGACAGGCGAGAAACATTATCCACTCGTCACCAAACACACACACACACACACGCGTGCGGCGGTGAATCCCTTGTGATGACCTAATTCTCAAACAACAGAAGGGCGACATCCGCTTCTGTATCAGTGCACAGAAATTTCGACTACGCAACTCTCAATAACATCTGGGAAATTCCCAATTTTTGGTATTTGTTATTTTGACTTATTTTAAGGTCTAACGGGCAACTGCATGAATTAATCACTTACTGATGGGTAATTGCTGCGACTGGCGTTGGTGCTGGTTTAGGTCACATTAGTGAGCACATGGTTTGCGTGTTCCACTAGATTCTTTCGGTGCTGGACTCTGGACTCATTTCACCGGCATTATCACCTTCATTTCATTCAGACGCTAAATAACCTGAGATGTTTATACAGCGTCGTAAAATAACCCAATAAAATAGAAATAAATCCACTAGATTCAGATTACGAGTGAGAATCCGACTTAGAACTATGAAATTTTTAAGAGGGATGTACTTAATCTTTAGCATGACTTTTTCGAAATGGGAGTTATTTGGGAGGCCCATGTCATAGATTTACTACACGCAACAGAACCCCGCTCCTTAATGGGAATAATCCAGGAAGAATTTGGCGCTCATTTCTCGTCTATATTCAAATACTAAATTCACAAAATGGATTCATATGAATGACTTAATGCGAGTAAGTTTGTCGTACCTCCACCAACCCACGCAATCAGCGGGCACATCTCAGTGGCAGTACGACTTTGTTTGAGCGAAGTTTATGGATAGTTCTTAATGGATTAATAGTTCTGTCAGCAGTACGTCAGTTCAGCAGACACATTACCTTATTTAGTACTCTTTGTTCTAAATCCATTGCACCTAGTTCACGTGTACCTTTCATAGATGAATAGTATTTTTTTTACAAAACGTCCCCAGTTGGGGGTAGCCCTTACGGACTCAGTATATCCTCAAAAAATAAATATACATATTTAAACATAGATAATTAAACTTAAAAAAAGAAACAAAGAAAAGGACATAAAAATAACAATTGCTATTAATGTGGCATCATGTGATTAATTAGGATTCGACAAGATTTTTTAGCACAGTTATCACAATGTCATCCCTCAGAGATGTTGGCAGAGCAAATTTCCGTCGAAATTCTTCGAAAAAAGCTAGTATAGTCCCTCGAGCACCTATGAGAAGCCGAATACCTCAACGTGAATTAAGGCATATTTCATCTTGAAATAGTTGACTGTAGGCTCACAGATCGACTTCTTCTCATAATAGACCTTGGCTGACTGATGACATCCTACTTCAAAACGTATCGTGGGGTCCACAGTGATGCTCTGTTTAGTGTCAGTATTGTACGCTAAAATATCAACTCGTGTCATTGACCCATTTTCAGCTAGACAGGAGATTTCTTCTTCTACTATCCAGCCCTTAGTTCTTAATGCGGCAGCAATTTTGGATATTATAAGATGGTGTCTAGAGTTCCTCAAGAGCAATTCCTGTTCACAGAATCCCAAGATGTGTGGTAAAGTTTCAATCTTCAGGAAGCCATGCCTGCAACAGGTACTGTCAAGAGATCTGCAGGGAACGGAACGAACAGCTGCTTAATTTTCTGTAATTTTCAGGCTAGATATCCATTCACTAGTCGAAAGCCCTTTCTTTTTAGCAATCCAGAAGTACATCATCAGATCAACAGAACCATCAGTGTTAGTACGACTTTTTTCTAAATCCATTGGACCGAGTTCACGAATACCTCTCATAAAGGAACAATTGTATCAGAAATTGGTCAGCAGATCAGAAGATACTACTTTATTATAAATGCATTTTAACTGAATTTAATTTAATTACAGCCATGAACATAAAATATATCACTGATTAACTTTTTAACTTCTTGACTGTGTTAATATGAGGAATTTTACTTGGCTGACTAGTTTCGAAGTGGTACTCTTCATTGTCCAGAGCATAATGAAGATCCCACACTATCTTCTGGTTTCCTGTTGTGGTGGTTTGTGTTCATGATTGTGTCGAAAAGGTTTTGTGTTTTGAAATTGAGTGTTCAGGATGTGCTGGGGAAGGAAGATAGCACGGGATCTTCATTAGGCTTCGGACAATGAAGAATACCACTTCGAAACTAGTGAGCCAAGTAAAATTCCTCATATTAACACAGTAAAGAAGTTACAAAGTAAATCAGTGATTATTAGAGATGAAACAATTCCTTCGTAAACACGATACCAGGATACAGTGGCAGCTCGTGAAAAAATATTATGTGTGTTCACAATTTTGTGTTCCTAAATCGAAGAGAATTTGAAATCGTACGTTTTTAGCCTAATTTGAAATGTCATGATTCCAATGTTTCACTGTCGAAAAAACAGTATATAAATTTAAAAAAAAAATAATGATGATGATGATGAAACCTAGTCTTTTTATTTCCAATTTTTCCTGGAAAGCCAGTTTACCCAGTTCTTTACTCTTCAAAATTACTTGAACAGAGTTCATTGTTTACGTTTGTTAAAAATTAATACATAAAACAATTTACAAAAGCGTGTGTTCAGTAATATATTTTGATTCACAACACACTGATACACTATAGCCTATACCAGTACTGTAATCCCATTCGCATAGATTGATTACTATAAATACATGCCAGTAAATATTATTCTTAAATAATATACACCGCCATACAGATATTTAAATTCATACCACCATCACATTCAGCCAGCACGTCTTTGAAAGCCAAACTATGCTATATGCCGACACTGAAGTATAGTAACTCACAAACTACACTCTCGTAGCAGCACTGTACACACATCCACATAAAGTAAACGTTCCGACAGTGAGAAGCTGACACCTGCAGGCTAAAATACAGACTAATTAAATTTTCTCCTCGAGATATAGCACGTAAACGAAAGGCATCGATGCACCTGATATCTGTAGGATAGATTCACTGATCACTTAATGCTTTGTGCTCTTGAAGAGTCATAAGCGGCCAGCGAAAGACAATTTTCTCCCGCGCATGCGTGAAATTTCTGTAAGCTTCTTGAAAAGAGCACGGCTTGTACGTGAACGGATGTTGCCAAGTTTACATAAGAAGTTAATGCAAGATGCGGGAAGTTTAAAATACTCGATCCTGATATTATACATCCCCACTACGCCAATACGGTATTAAATAATAAAACTAGTCGTGCATTAATGGAAACAAGGTGTTCAGGTGCTCTTGTGCTCTTATTGACGCACCGCCACTGCCAGGATATATGTGACTCGAGTATTTTACATGATGTCAGAGGGAAGGGGGTAGAATGTTTTCTGTACCGTCTGGTTACAGCAACAGTGCTGAACTGTGGTGCTACGTGTCCAGTGCGGTAGTAAGTGAGCGAGTCGATTTCTAACCTGTAGTTCAGTGTTATTGTCATTACTTTGTATATTAAGTCTTTCTAAAATACAGGATGTGTCTAAATTCCCATTACAGATTTTGAGGGCTTGTAGTTGGGACCAAGACGGTTAAATTTTGCATAGGAACTCATGTCCGGAAACGTATCGTTTCTCCTCTACAAAGAAAACACCACCACATCACATGTTGAACTCCCCCAGTTCTGCTGCTTACTAACCAAAGAAGGCCAAACTTGGAGATGTACTGAGAATTAACTGTTGTGCTCGTATAGTTATAGACTATAGTGAATGTATTTTGTTACAAGAAATCGGTGCACATAATCATGAAGAAAGTAAAACTGTACACAGGGAAATAGTACGCAACAGTGTGAAAGGAAAAACACTTGCCGATATTTCAAAAAGACCAAGCAAACTGATACGGCGTGAAATTGCAATTAATTTTTTCTTGTAATCTACCAGAACCCTCCTTACCGCCGTCCAAATGACATGCTACAAGTAAACATAACAACACCACATTACTCAGTCACAAGTCACCAGAGACCATAGGTTCCTTACATCAAAACATTCAGCCAACATCCCTGGACAACCTGTGAAAGTTTGTCGGTAGAGTTCTCCATAAGCCGTGCGCCATTTGGAGTGTTTCCAGATACGTGTTCTGTGCGCAGTTAATAGTACATTATGCAACGAGGCTATAATGGTAGTAATTAAGACGCGAGTATGTTTATGAAACGAGCGCAAGCGAGTTTCATAATTTTCATACGAGCGTCTTAATTACCATTATAGGCAAGTTTCATACGACTTTTTATGCTCGACCATATTTCTAACTTGAAATTATTCATAAGTATTCATGTTATTCTTATCTGACTGGGGAGCGGAACTGACCTTATGCAATATCTCGTAAACTGTGAGATGTGCGCAGACGCGAAAGTATTATTTTTTCCGAGAAACATATATCATTGACCTTGATATAATCTAGAGAGTAAAATAAACATTAACCTTGATATAACCTTGAAATTGATTTAGACATTGAAAAACGAGATGACAAATTGAATTTATTTGAATATTATTTACAATTAATACTAATTATTATAGTAACAGAACATAACCTTCTGCGACAATATTGGATTTACAGCCTCCGTGACGTTTCGCTAGTTGTCTTTCGATTGCATATCCGAGAATAATCGATACTTGCGCTTTCATATTGCTACAATGGTGTTTTCTGATTGGTGGAAAACCTGAACTTTAATGAATAGGTGTACTTTAATGAGATCCATTAAAGGGCTGCTACCAGATGTATAATTACTACATTTCGGCATGGTCGAGCATAAAGTATTTTTAAGGTAAACCGTTGACTGTGTATGCATTTAATGTGATCCGACACTGAATAGCTTCTGCACTGAGGGGGGTGGGAGTTTCCCCTTCAAGGGAAGCATGGCGGATAGAGCGTCATAATTACATGACCTCAGCACTAGAAAGAGGTGATGTGTCAGCACAATTTTCAAACAAATGAAAGCACTGTGTAAACAATGCGCAGTGATATTGGGAGGTATATAAAAACAGATATTTTCAAGCTGACCTAGCTATAAGGTCCACGTCAGTCTACTAACACGTGTTTATGTAGAGCAGTCCTGCATGACGTCATCTCTTTCACATGATTCATTCCCTGCGGCGCAGTTCAGTGCTCATCACTATTCAATAGACCTACAAATGGAAAGGACTTGATACAGTTATTTTATTATCGTATATTTCTGCCGGTGAGTGGCCGGTAAATTTCAAGTGGATTTTCTTGATCGTGAGCGTCAGTGCATTGGAAAGCATTACAACTTTCTGCTATCTCTCTTCCCTCTCACCGCAGACTGTGACGTTGCACAGAGGCAGAGATATAATAAAAGAACTGTATTCAGTAGACCTGGATGTCGTTCTAAACTTTTAATGACATGTCATAAATATCCATTACAAAATCCATCGAAACGCATAAATGAGTTTCCTTATAATTCAAATATGTATTATGTAGTTCTTTATTAGGTCACTTCAATGCAGTACATTATCAATATATTTTTAATATTTTCATTATTTTTATGATATACATATAGTCTAATTTTATTTGAAGCAAGTAAAGCGATAGGTTTGGAAATAAACCCCGAAAAGACGAAGTATATGATTATGTCTCGTGGCCAGAATATTGTACGAGATGAAAATATAAAAAATGGAGATTTATCTTTCGAAGAGATGGAAAAATTCAAATATCTTGGAGCAATAGTAACAAATACAAATGACACTCGGGAGGAAATTAAACGCAGAATAAATATGAGAAATGCGTGTTATTATTCTGTTAAGAAGCTTTTGTCATCTAGTCTGCTGTCAAAAAATCTGAAAGTTAGAATTTATAAAACAGTTATATTACCGGTTGTTCTGAATGGTTGTGAAACTCGGACTCTCACTTTGAGAGAGGATCAGAGATTAAGGATGTTTGAGAATAAGGTTCTTAGGAAACTATCTGGGGCTAAAAGAGATGACGTTACAGGAGAATGGAGAAAGTTGCACAATGCAGAACTGCACGCATTGTATTCTTCACCTGACATAATTAGGAACATTAAATCCAGACGTTTGAGATGGGCAGGGCATGTTGCACGTATGGGCGAAACCAGAAATGCATATAGAGTGTTAGTTGGGAGGCCGGAAGGAAAAGATCTTTGGGGTGGCCGAGACTTAGATGGGAGGATAATTTTAAAATGGATTTGAGAGAGATGGGATATGATGATAGAGACTGGATTAATCTTGTACAGGAAAGGGACCAATGGCGGGCTTATGAGAGGGCGGCAATGAACCTCCGGGTTCCTTAAAAGCCATTTGTAAGTAAGTATACATATAGCCTATTCTCAAATATATTAATATTTTAATTTAATTGAGGGACATAATTTTAGTTTTAGTCTTCTTTATTAACGTGAAATGTCTAAGTGGACATTATTCTAGAAGAAAGTAGCCTACGTTACCAATGTTATAGGGTAAAGTTTCCTAATTCCGTGATACCCCCAATTCCATGATACGTTCTTTTAACTAAATGTTCTGGGTTTGGGTATCTTGCTAGGAATTTCACCGATGTTTCAAAAGTAGGCGAAGAATGCACTCTTTCGAGAAAGATGTCTGGTGCTATGGTCGAACATAAAATGTTTGACTGACATTAGATTTAAAAATTGTATCACAGGATTAGGCAACTTTACCCTACTCTACGCACCTCCCTTGTTCCTTAGAGCACAGATGGGCATCGTGCCTCACTTGAGAATTTTTGCCTCACTGACCTTGACAGAGCTTATCGCTCTGAGTGACATCATCTTCACAGTCCCCGTTCCTCCCTCAAGTAGCTCCTAGGCGTGGGCAGGTTCTATATCAGTTTCATAAGCAATATCAGTGGTGGCATAATGGCATTATCAAAGCAGTGCGTACGCATTAGAAAACGATTATTTCATGAGAAATGAGAGGAAGAGTTTTTTTGCTGTTTAGAAGGGGAGAACATACGATGTACATTATGCTCGAAAATTCTATTAGGCATTAATACATTTAATATACAACGACATTACTTCTTATGTCATAAAGAACATGCTGAATTAGAAGCTAAGACAAATTAAATGTTATTTTTCGTACTATTCCGAAGAAAATTTATGGTCTTAAATACGACATTATACCTTAAACAAGCTGCATTAGAAGGTACGAGGAATTAAATGTTGTTTGTACGTATTATTTCCAAAAGAAATTTATAAAAAAAATATCAAATGTGCGTAGAAAACGAAATATGATTTTCTGAAATTATTTTAGGTCGAGAACGTGCAAATCTATTAAGTAATCTTGAGAAATGCCAGAATATTCAAGAAAATATACGAAGACAACGTGATGAAATATTATTGGCTAGTTACACAATTTCTCGCCTGTGAATTAAATCAATTCAATGATGGAGAAATAGTAAAGAGGTTTATGATTAAAGCTGCCGAATTAATTTGCCAAATTGAATAAAAGTTTTCGAGTCTCTCACGTTAACCAAGCGCTTTCCTAATAATTCGCCATTGACCACCTTAGCGATTACGATAAGGTGACGCAGGTCACAGCAGTTTATATTTCCCATCCTACTCTGCAGTCTCCTCTCCTAGTAAACAAACTATTTCAAATGGAGTGTCTCACGTAACTGAAAATTGTGCCCATGTATGCCTTAGAGAAAGCCCAATGAATTGTCGCGTTCTTCTTCTACATGTATTCGTTACTCCTTCTGCACGCATCTTCAATTTCAATCGGCGCTATGCCCTGTGCATTCAAAAACTTTATCACTTCACTTCACACTCGGAATAGGAACGTCCATCTACAACCAATGCAACGAGCCAGGACATTATCACGTTACTTTATGGACGCGCCTCGTTTGTACTTCCAGGTGAAATCTATCCTCGTTGCATTCTTTGTCAGCTTATTGGGTCACTATAAGCGACTGAATGCCAGTTTTTTTAGCAAAGTAAAATATTAATCAATGGAAAGTAGCAACTTTGATTTCTATGTAAAATTACTGCAAAATAAAACCATTTTAATGCTATAGAAACCTGTAACAATTGAAGAAAATGATTTTTAATGAGCACAAAAATGGAGAATTACCTTTCGGACAAAAATGGGTAAAAGTGTAAAAAAATGCAACATGAAAATTACATACGTATTCTATTTCCTTATAATCATAAAATGAATTATTTTATTAAAGGTAATCGTTTAAAAGTTAAAAGAAAAATAATGACATTTCACCAACATCTGCACCCAAATGACACCCGTCGTAGTCTTAAGGAAAGAAGTGACGATAGTCGAAGCTGCACTGTATTTCCTGATTCGTAAATTCACAAATTATAAACTTATATATTTAACAAATAGTCGCACTACAATCGCCACGTGTAGCGCCGTATCTTGTTTATAATCACCGCATGATAGAGACGCACGAATGAATCGGGTTTATAGGAAATGAGTCAACACGTTTGCGAAGTGTGAACATCTGACAGGCATGATTTCATCGCAAACTGCTGTCAATCTGGATAGGATACACCTGCCGAGAGAGATGCGAAGCACCACACAACTACTCGTATAACCAGGAAATTTTTTCGGTAAAACTAAGGTAAGATGATATCTAGTCGTCTCCCAGGAAACGTGATGTGAAATTTTGAAAATTATTAAAAGGGTTGAGACAAGGATGCAGCTTATCACCAATACTGTGCAATATATACATCGAACAGGTACTGAAACAATGGAAACAAAGCTGTCAAGGAATGGGAATAAAAATAGAAGATAAATTCCTATTTAATTTACAATTTTCAGACGATCAAGTAGTGATTGCCCAAGATCTTTCTGATGTAGAATTTATAGTCAAAAGATTAAACAAATTTTATGAATCCTGGGGTCTCTCTATAAATTATAAGAAGCCAGAATATTTGGGCATTAATACTAAAAGTAGTGATAATATTGTTAGAGATGATGAAATTGAAATTAAACAAGTTAACCAGGCAAAATATCTAGGTACAATTATAACTGAAGCAGAAAGTATTGGCAAAGAGGAAATAAAAAACCGAATTGAACAAAGTAAAAAAATTATAACATGTTTAAATTCTATATGGTGGGATAAACATCTTTGGAAGGATACCAAAAAATATATTGGCAAAATGTTAGTTGAATCTGTATTAAACTACGGAAGTGAAATATGGGTAACGAATGCATTATAGAAAACGAATTTTGACCGTAGAAATGGATTATTTGAGACGGAGTGCTAGAGTCTCTCGCTTGGACCACATTAAAAATGAAGAAATTAGGCATAGAATGCATGCTGAAGAGACAGTGTTAAATAGAATAGAAAATAAGAGTTTGAAGAGGTTTGGTCATCTGATGAGAATGGGTGAAGATAGATGGCCTAAACAAATTTACCAGTGGAAACCTCAAGGAAGAAGAGGAAGAGGTAGACCAAAAAGAACTTGGGACAACGAAGTAATGGAGGTCATGCACAAGAGGGGGTTGAAGACTGAAGACGCACAAGACAGATGGCTTTGGAGGATTGGCACAGGAAGACGGCAGTAGCTGTATATATATATATATATATATATATATATATATATATATATATATATGTATATGTATTAGAACTGGAAGTTACGTGTTGATTGTGGCAAAAACAAGGAGGAGCTGAAAACCTTACCGTTCAGAAACACTAGAATTTCGGTTCGTTGGCCTTACATGCAGGACACGGGTCTAAATCCCGTGTAGTTAATTGAAATTGGTGCCGGAACAAGATGGTTTTGGTAAGTGCAGGAACCAGTTCTACAGAAAATTATATCTTTCTTTGCCAGGTAGGGATATAAACGTTCAAATAGTGACGAACTACAGGACACGTCTTTGAATGCAAAATAACTAATATTATAGGTATAGGCCTACTTCTTATTCTTTATAAGAAGATATTCACTAGAAATGTCGTCCGATGTGAGTGAAATAACAATGCTGATGTTACACGGCGATGAATCGTAGTAACTATAGCGTCTAAATAGCGAAAGAGAACAACGTTACTGTAATAATATTCTATAAGTAGGGTACTGGCGCCTATGATGGGCACTCCTACAGTGATGGGCACATTAAATTATTTATGATTGTTTTAAGGATATGCGGCTTAGAATTAAATTATTCTTTGTACCAAATGATTCGCAGTACTGTTGGCTTACATTCTCACACATAGTCTATGTCCTGAGAGGGTGTGGGAAGCTTCAGTTTAAAATACACTGTCCCCATGTGCATGTTCATGTTTATCTTCGCTTAAATTTAATAATTATTTAGTGTTCACTGCTGTTGTAAATAATGTTTGGAGGTTTCGTTGTTGTTTGTATTGTACTGAAACCTTGATTATTAACTCCGTTGAATGTATCTCAGTAGATATAAGTGGTTTTAATGTTGAAATAACGCATTTTAGTGTCTTAATGACCCATGCCCATCACTATGTACTAAAAATCGCATGATACGTAATGATGGGCACAGTATGCCCATCACTATTTCTTGCAATTTTATATAATACAACTTCTTTATCATACATAACTGTAGTACTTGTTGCGACAAATATAATATTTTACTTTGAATTTTCTAGAACTACTCCAAACAGTTATGGGCACAGTGCCCATCACTATATAATTGTAAGTGCCCATTACTAGTGCAATGACATAAAACTGATAGACATAGGCTACTAATTCTTCTTATTTAACCTGTTATTAATCACACGTTACAGCCTAAGTCGAACTCCATATTCCTATTTTTCTTTAAATCTCAGAATGCCTAATCTTGGAAAAATTAAGTACGCTAAAGATCAGTTGATGTCAGCAATTGCAATAGTTCTAGATGATGAGAGGATTAAAACATCTGGGAACAAGTTTAGTGTATCAAGATCAACACTCCAACGGTACATTAAGGGGCAGGATAAATCTACATTTGGTCCCAAGTCTGTTCTCTCTGTTGGTGAGGAGATGATGTTAGTAAATAATTGGTTACTGAACTCTAGTAGAAAAGGTTTCCCTAGAAGAAGAGGAGACATTTAATTAAGTATCCAGAATTCTTGAATTCAAATAATAGAGTTAGCCCTTTCAAGAACAATTTGCCTGGAAAAGGATGGTATGAAGCTTTTCTCCGAAGGCATCCTGTTGTTTCGTAGCGAACAGTGGAAGTTGTGACGATGGCGAGTTCAAATTTGAGTGAAAACAGTATAAGAAAATGTTTTCTAGAAACCTGAATCAATATTAAAGGAGGAAAATGTTTCATATATTATAAGATCCAACAAGGGTGTTTAATGGCGACGAAACTAATTTCCAACTTTGCCCTAAAAGTCAAAAGATAATGGGTAGTGATAAAGAAGCCCTTACAGGCATATTCACCTTTTCAGCTGCTGGATTTATGTGCCCTCCAATGATAGTGTACAATTACAAAAGGCTGCCACATGAAATAGCACAGTCAATTTCTGATGAATGGGGAATTGGCCTCACTGAATCCAGATGGATGAAATCTGAAGTTTTTTTTTATGAATTTGTGGGCAATATTTTTCATCTATTTCTTTTCAGAAATTTGCCTGTTATCTTATTTTTGAATGGGCACAAAAGCCACATGACATTCCAGTTAAGTCAGTTATGCATTGAACTCAATATAGTTCTTGTGGCTTTGTACCCTAATGCAACTAGAATACTACAACATGCCGATGTTGCTGCTTTCCGACCTATCAAGAAGGATTGGAAGAAAGGGGTTTTAATTTGGCGGCGGGAGCATCCTTGTCAAGCCCTCTCAAAGAGAGACTTTTCACCAGTACTAAATGAAGTACTAAAGACTTGCGTAAAACCTGACACACTCAAAAATGGATTCCGAGTAGCTGGTCTTTTCCAATGGGATCCCAACAACACTGACTTCACATAATGTTTGGGAAATGAGCACAGTGCACATGAAAATCCACAGTTAAGATATTCTGAAGATAGACCTAATCAATCTTTGACTTTTAGAGAATTCTGAGAATTAGAGAAGTTGTAGGAGATGAGCGAATGTCCAAATTCAAGAATTTTGGAAACATTGTTGAACAGGAAGAAAACAGCGAAGAGTTCTATGTTCTCTTTAGACTGTACGAACTATTTCTAAAAACAATGAAAAAGATTTTGAAAGAAAGGGGAACCAGAAGAAATAGCGGTTGGTAGCATGAAAGTAGTGACAGTTAATGAAAGAGATCAGTAAGAAAATAACGAAGAATTAATTGAAAGACAGTTAAGCTGTCAAAATCAAGTGGATGCAGTATAAATAGCAGGTAACGAACATTTCCAGACAGAAGAAGTAGGTGCTAATATAGATATTCAATAAGATAATTTACTGAAGACACCAGAGAAAAATCTCAGCAATGAAGAAAACAAAACACTGAGACGATCAGAAGTCCGTACATTGGGGGATTGCTTGATATGGCCTGAAACTCTAAAAAAAAAACATTCGTAAAATTGAAAGAATGCCATACGTTTTAACATCGAGGAAATGGAGAGCTCTTTTTAGGAATAAAGAAAAGAAGAAAGGAAAAAGGAAGAGAGAAAAAGGGAAATGAAGATGAATAATGGAGGAAAAATAACTAAGCCTAAAAGAAGTGTTGATTCAATAAAAGACGTAAAAGATGAGAGAAAAGTTACTGAACTGTCAACATTGAGCTCTCACGAAAATCCAAAAGACAGTAATTTAATAATTGTGAGCCTTTCATATGACTAAAATGTCATATTAGCAACTACAAGTTCTGGTACTGTACAAACATATTTTAGAAGAGTAAGCACACTTCAGAACAGCCGAATAAGCTACTTTCATCAGGACTCTGTTACACATGCTGCGGGTGTTTAAATAATAAGTGGCTTGGTATTTCCTGTAAAAAATGTCTTAAAATATTTCACAAGAAGTGTCTTCAAAACGAAATCAGTGATAATGATTCAGAAGATGAGAATGTATCCTTTTGCAAGAAATGTGTGAGAGAATTAGACGACAGTGAAAGTGATTAAACCTAATAGAGTGATGTAAGAAAGAAAAACATTTAGATTCACAATTAATAGAGGCAAGGGCATCCTAGAAGTTTAAAAAGAATAAATTAGCTTTAATTTCAAGGTAAATGTCTCATTTTTGTATTAACATATTAAAGTGCCCATCACTGTATACTTAGGTGCCCAAGTGAGATGCTTGAGTGCCCATCACTATGTTTTTCTTCTATTTCAATATTGATGTAATTTAAAAAATAATCAGACACATTATTGTAAGATCTTTCTTGTGCAGAAGAGTCACTAATATATTCAGGTATTTATTGAAAAAAAATTAGAAAAATATCTCAGTAAATTAGATGTTCCCAACCAAATACGTGTTGTAATGTGCTTAAAGTGCCCATCACTATATACTTTACCCTATTTCTAGAATTCCCATGCGTGCTACATACCCTGCCCATCTCTTTCATAGTAGTACGAGTGTATAAATCTTTCAAAGGCATAGAAAAAGATATAAATAAATTCATTTATTTATTTATCCATACGGCTATCTACTATTTGAGACTTCACTGTAATTAAATTTCCCTAGAATAGGCTAGTTGACAAGACTATCGCCAAGTAAGTTCAGTGGTGGGGCTGCCACCTTACATAGCCTATGAACAGGCATTACATGGCATTTCCTCCATATCGCTGGAACAGTTATTCTGCTGTAACTTGGTCCATAGAGCCTCGTTAGTTAAAGCAGGTTGTACGACGAACAGGTGGGGATGGGAACTGGGTAGAAGAGGCTATTTGAGACGCAGACATTTTGGCGTTTCCAAAACCCAAACAGAGGCTATGAACACATAAATAGACGGACCAAAACAGATACAATTCTCTACGCGGATTACCAGGTTCTATTGGCCACTTCAGAAGATGATCTCTAAATATCAATATATTCGTTAAACATAGTTGCAAAAAACTATAACCTGACCATTTCTGTAGAAAAGTTCAAATTTATGGCTTTTAGCGCCACGGATTATTGCCATTATCAATTCAGTTTTCAAACCTAATTTAGTAGAGAAACATACAAGATTAAAGATGAACAACATTTTACCACGACCTACTTTCGTCTATGGATCAGAAGTCTGGACTCTGACAAAAAAAAGATGTTCAACGTGTAACTACCAACGAAATGAGATTCATGGCGAAAACGGCGTGATACATACTTTGGGACAGAAAACTAAATACAGAAATTTTGGAAAAATTGAACCTTCAACCTATAAGTCAGGCATGTCAAAACCCTGCACATTGTGCAGTCGCGCACATTGTGCAACTGTCTCTGTGCCATGTGCACTCTCTATTCTCCTGCCTGGAGGGAGTGAATCGCCTTGGAGGGGAACGCGACAGGGCTATACAATACCTGCAGCAGCTTTTGTTTCAGTAACACAGTTTCAGTACGAGTGCCGATTTGGCTGTGTCTGTGAATGAGTTATGATAAATAAAGTGAGGAGTTCACAGATAACGGAGAAGAGAAATTACGAATCATATAACATAATTGTTATAATGTTTTCCTCAGCCAACAATAATAATTATTTTAAAATGAAAGGCTTTCATCAGCCTATGTCGAGGTAATAGTGTTGTGAGGTGACAATTTAGATCAGATTAGTAAAGTTCCCAAAATATGATATTGCCAGCGCTTATTTCTTAATCAGTACTCTCACGGCAAAACGTACTTGACAATGGCGTTGTTTTGGAGTCTGTACTAACACAGCCATCAAAGGTTAGACGACTTACGACTTTCATTTCATAAACTGGTAAGTGATGAGAATATAGTGAGAAATACATGTGAGGCTCTTGAGGTTGTAAGGAGGGAAGAAAACAGATATTTGCAAGGCGAAAAATTTTCTGGAAAAATATATAATGGCAAATTTTCCGTCTCACGTCACAATATTAATTCAATATACTTATATTAATAAATCTTTAAATCTGACATAAAGAGAATATCGTCGCTTCACAGCTTGTGAACTACACTTTTAATTTCTTTGAGTAACGCTTCCAACTTTTCGATACTTGCTCTCAACGTTTTCAAATAAACTATATGTGAATTTAAATTCTAAGCTTAATTTATATTTATTAATATGAATATTAATATTAATTTATATTGATATGCAGCAAAGAAATGATTTCAGTGTAAAAACTTCACAATGTCCTACTGCATGTAATTAATTGGGAGTATAACATTTTCTTCAACATTTGTGCACCAATGGTCACAGTAAATAATAATGCTTGACGAACAATGAAAGAGTAGGGTCTATTACTTTAAAATAATTAGTACCTACTACGTAAAATGAAATACTTGTTCGTTTCTTGTTGTTTCGAAAATACTGCAACTTTTTTTTCTTCAAATACTGTATAAAAATCATATTAATAAATTATGCTTTACAAACCACTACTTTATGAAGTATAACTGAGTAAGCCTAAAGTTTCTTGTATTACAATTGTCAAATATAGACACTGATGATAACTGTGTTTTTTTCCTTCTGCTAACTATGTTTATAATGTCCAAATGTCTATGTAATCCAACCCTAGAAGCGCAGAATAGATTATTGTACACCTCTCCAGCTAAGAACGGTAAGAGCAACGCTTGATTGATGCAACCTGCACAGACCGGCGATCCGCGCACATAACTGAACATTTAGAGTCTGATTTCTGACATGCCTGATATAAGTTATTAAATTTTCTTCAAAACTACAGAATTTATTGGAAACAGCATGTCGAGAGAATGCCAAAGGCAGTGCTACATTACCGCCCTTCTGGACAACGATCTGTTGGAAGACCATAAAAAAGATGGCATGAGGCCATTGAGACTGTAACAGACCACTAGGTCCAGCGCTTGAATTGGATCATGTTATTTATTGATTCATTTAATTTATTGATTTGATGATTGAGTGATTAATTAATTTATTGATTTATAATCCATTAATAATAGCGAAATAAATGCTCAAACTTATCTTGAAGTCGAACAGACCAGAAGTTTTCATTCATGATTTCGTTGAATAATATTTTCTTGTTAGGCAGAACTGTTTCGCATCTTCCACTAAACGAGCTTTCGGTATCGGTTCGTAAAGCTGGGGCGGTCCGATCTCACCTCCCTCTGTCGCACGCGCGACGGATGTCAGTCTTCCTGCCAGAGACAACATCCGTGTTTGTGAGGCGGCGAGTTTGCAACCAACTTTACCTGGAACCTCGCACGCCTACATGCGACAGTCGAAAACAGCGCGGCACATGTACGTACTGTATTATCAGGCAGTACATCTCAATGTGTCAGAGGAAGAACAATTATTGTTCGTATGCATCTGAAGTCTGACTAGTGTAATATGTAGCTAGTCGGCGATGCACAGTGGGCCAGAATTCCAATCTAGCAGGAAAATAATAGAAACTCAACTTACTTTATTCCCCATTTTGTCCCTCTGAATCTGTTATCAGATAATCATAGCTTAAGAAAATCGACTCTAGAGACATAAAATAAACGGACATATTTATAATATATAACAACCGTCATCTGCACTTTCTTGAGGGAGCTTTCCGTCTCATCGCTGTACTAAAAGCCTGGTTAGGTTATGAACCGACTAGACCGGAAGCAACGTTCTGTTGCTCTCTTTCTGAGCTCTGTTGCCACATAGTGGCGCGAGATTCAAAGCGTGTTCAGCGTTTGTCACCGATATGTTTAAAATAACTGTCGTAGCTGTGTTTCTAATTATTAATATAACAAAGAAGTATATAACGAATTCAAACATTTCAGATAAACGAACGAACAACGATTCAATAATAATAATAATAATAACGATAATAACAATATAGTGTTAACTAAATATATCAAGATATATTATAGTAATTTTTATTTTATTTTGAGTTGTCGTTATAAATCGAATTTATTATTTAGCTATTTTTATACATTAATAATAATAATAATAATAATAATAATAATAATAATAATAATAATAATAATTTAAATGGATATGATCTTAATTTTATATTTATACTAATTGAGTCATGTAAGAGTATGTTCAATTATTATTATTATTATTATTATTATTATTATTATTATTATTATTACTATTACTACTACTACTACTACTACTACTACTACTACTACTACTACTACTACTACTACCACTACCACTACTACTACTACTATATCAATAAGCAAATATACAAATTTAAAAAGAAAACTCAAGCCGGCTGAGCCATTGTTTAAAATAAATAAATAAGATTATTTAGACTCTATTAGGTCTACTATTACTTTAAAGTACACACAATATGAAAATTATATTTGATATGTATTATATTGTAGTTCACAGACAAAGTACATACAAGTAATCATTTACAATACACACGTTATAAGTTTACACACATACATACATACATATATATACATATATATATATATATATATATATATATATATATTATTTAAATACAATTTCTACAATTTAAATATTTAATATAAAAAAAATGTTTTATCTTGCATTTGCGTTTAGTTTTGTGCAAAACTCAACTCATTTTAGTATGTTGTTACTTGCTACTTTCTTCTATGCATACTTTTACATCTACAACACAAAAAAACGTTAAACATATTTGTTTAATAATCCTTATTCTTATTTTTTTCTTATTTATTTAGTTTTTTTCATTTAATTCTAGCTATTTCATTTATTCTTTCCATTCTAATTTTTTAGTCAGAGAAGATATAAACCTAATTGCTTTTGTAATTGTGTGTTATTATTATTCATAAGTTTTCTTATAGCTATTTCTTTATTTATTTGTAGGAACTTTTCTTTTGTAAATGTCATCCGTATATCTTTTGTATTTTGACATTCAAGAAAAATGTGAATGTCATCTTCTCTCCGTACACATAATGGCACGTGCCTTGAGGTATATTAACCCTATTATTCCTAGTCTGAACCAGGCCAGTCCAAATCTCTCTTTTATATTCATATTATCTATGTATGTACTCGTTCCCCATATTTTTTATATTCACATATATGTAAATTAGAACAGTTAAGTAAGTCACAAGCAGTGCCTCAGCCGTTTGACGCGCTGCTTCTTCTACCGATGTGATGCCTTCATTTACACTTTTTTGTCGGTAATGCTTGTATACAGACAAAATCATTTCTCTCTCTCTCTCTCCAGACTTAAAAACCCGCTTCCTTTTTGTATCGTAGCACTCTAGAGAATTCACTGCTCTATTCAAGTACTACTGTATATAGTTCTCGATAACACTTTCAACAATATTAGTAATTAAAATTACTGTTTTAAGAAAGCACGAGCTAATGACACTGGTACGAAATGCTACTCGTAATGCACGTGGTATTGCAAATGAACTGGGAAGTTTGACAACACTTTCTCCGTGATCCCGTTGCCAGATTTCCGTTAGCAGACGACATTTTCACGTGAGGTCCAATGAAAAGCTCCGTTTTCCTTCACCCCTCCGCCCCCCCCCCACACTCAACGTGTCATCGCTGCACAGACTGTAACATACCCCTCTAACCCGCTCTTTCCTTTCGCCGTCCCAACTGTTTCCTGTTTAGTCGGTTCATAACCTAGCTTTTAGTATAGTTGTGTGTTAGCAGTGAACTTTGTTGGTTGTTAGTTTGGTGCCAGTGCATTATTGTGAATATCTGAAGTATGGAAAAGAAAGCTACAGATATGCACTAGCAAATCAATATACTTAAAATTCTCATTTTTTCATCAGTCATTTATATTGAAGGTGTTAACAAGCTGATGTAATCAGCGAGTGAAATTCTTATTTTCTAAATTTACACAGTAATTTTAAAATGTATACAAATATATCCGTTTGCATTTTCATACTAAAATGTAAAGAAACTCATAACTATTATGGGTAAAGTTTCAGTATGTGCCCAAATTTGCCCAATTCTTAGAAATTTTATTTTCTTTGCAGAGGCGCGCGTTTCGCCGCGATCTCCCATAACGCACCGTGAGCTATGCGAAGTGTTGAGTGAGGATCAGCTGGTGCGCTATGTAGAATCTAAACTAAACATAGAGGACTGTTCTTATGACATGTTACGTTGTATTAAAATGACATTGAGTATTTTCACACGCAGTTTTCAAGGGCGATGGAAAGAAAGTAATAGAATGAAATTAGATTTCTAACAATAAATTCCAACTGGCTAGAAAAAGAATTACTGTACATTTTTCTGATGAAGTTTATATGGATTTGGAGAAGAATGGAACGTGTGAAGTGAACAGATAGAACAAGAAATGAAGCTATGCTGAAAAGAGTGGGTCAAGAAAAAATGATGCTGAAACTGATCAGGAAGAGGAAAAGGAATTGATTGGGTCACTGGCTGAGAAAAAACTACCTTTTGAAGGATGCATTGGACGGAATGGTGAACGGGAGAAGAGTTCGGGGCAGAAGAAGATATCAGATGATAGACGACATTAAGATATATAGATCATATGAGGAGACAAAGAGGAAGGCAGAAAATAGGAAAGATTGGAGAAAGCTGGGTTTGCAGTGAAAGACCTGACCTTGGGCAGAACACTAAATGAACGAATGAAGGTAACTGGATACGTCAGCAGTAAGTTTTCAAAACATAAAGAGCAAAAGAATGTTCGGAATATGGCCAGATTGGTGCTGGTCGGTCTCACCTTCACTCCTCCCAAATCTGTGATATTTAAGAGGTTCCAACTCCGCTGTTACCACGTGGTAATACACAAACAGTCGTTGACCTTGTTAACATAGCTGTTAAAGAATTAGGACGGACGATGGACATTATTCACTCCTCTTTTTCTCCATATAATTTTTATAAGCTGAACAATCCGCTATGGCTAATAGAAGATGTAAATACAGAAGGATCCAAAATGTACTCACTCTTTGATAATAAATATCTTGGGAAAAAATGACATATCCGCCGAGTCCTGAGAGTATAGTATACTATACCATACTTCATACATGATTACGATATAAGATGTATGTATAGAGACCCTGCATTTGTGCCGTAACTATAACCTACAGAATTTTTTCAGCATTTTTCTCATGTCGATGACTTTTTTTTTGGAATATAGAATTACATTTAACTTTAAAAATAAAACAACAAATGTCTCAGGACTCAGAAGGATATAGTTACAATTCTTGCGCGGAGAGAGGGAATCATTGTATGTCTTCGAAGTGACCGCCACCAACGGCTGAACAGCGTCGATGCCACCGAACTCCTGAGCGAACTATGGCTGTCAGAATGTCCAGTATGATGGCTGTACACGACCCTTCGATGGATTCTCGTAGCGCGTTCAATGTAGGTGACTTATGTCGATAAACTTCATTTCTCAATGTTTCCTATAGGTAGAAGTCGAAAGGTGTAAGGTCTGGAGACCGTGGTGGGTACTCAATAGCACCTCTTCGACCGATCTATAGTCCAGGTAGAGTGTCATCCAAGGACGCCCTGACATCTCCATGGTAGTGAGATGGAGAACCATCTTGTTGTAGGTGAAATCACTCATCTCCAAATACCTCTCGAATTGAAGAAAAAATCGATGTCTGAAGCATATCGAGATACATCTGACCAGTTATGGTATCTTCAAAGAAGAAAGGACCACTCAAACCGCGCAATGACAAGACTCCACCACACATTAACACCCGGTAGATTCACTTTCTTGTCCACGTGAATGTTTGGATTTACAGAAGCTCAGTACACACAATTATGGCGGTTTACAGTGCCGTTTAATTTGAATTGCGTCTCATCAGACCAGATAACTTGCAGCGAAAACTAATCGCGCGACTCATGTGACCTTCGCTATCTGTTTAGAAAACATGACACTACTCTACTGCGCAAAAATCGTAACTATATGCCATTTTGTTCCAAAGATATTGATTATCAAAGAGTGAGTACATTTTCTGGACCCCTCTGTATTCACAAAAAGAAATTGTAGAATGGTAAAGTAATTTTTGCACAATATTTAATTTGTTTTTCGTCATATTTTCAAGTTTATATGTCATATCTTTTCATTTTTAAGGCATAAGTACATATTTTTCATAGTTTTAGGTCATAGAAATCCGAGCCCTACATATCAGGCTTCGTAACACACCGAGCGCTTGTAACAGTTGATTGTGGTGTGTTTGCAGCTAGGTGCCAGGCATGGAGCAGACCCGGGACACCGAGGGCGAGAACCTGCCGCAAGACGGCAGCCGCTCCGTCATCACCACACGCCGCCACGTCCGGACCATCACCACGGCGGGCCATATCACCACGGGACACGTGGCTGACGACGACGAGGACTTCGATAACAGCAGCCAGCAGGTACCGTCGCAATATTACGCTTTTTCTCTTTCCCTTTAATGGGTATAGCGCATTTTGTCTTACTTCTATCATTTCTTTATGCGCCAATCGCTTTCTAATTTGATGTGGACTATAGATACACTGAACCATGTGAACGAGTAAATCAGTGGTTCCCAGCCTTTTTTGACTGACGACACACTTTACTGAACGCCCAAGATATCGCGACACACTTATTTCGTTTTATTAATAATGACATAATAATAACAACCAGTGCTTTTATTCTGGAGAGATAGGTGGTCAAACGTTGCGTAGAATATTTTATAGCGGACGAAGAGATAATTACTGTTCATTGCACGGGAATTTTGTCATTTTAACCTCTCTTTTTTTCCAACTAAGCCTTTCAAGGTCTAAGTTGAATTTAAAGAAAAATTAGTGGTATATTAAAAACATAGTTATTCACACATATTTGGGTTCCATGATGAAAAATGCAACTAAAAGATGCCGAAACTTTGTGACGCATTTAGATGTTCTGCTATTAACTTCTTCAGGCATTCTTTTTCATTTTCAGCAAGTCGATTTTCAAAACTTTCAACTAAAGAAAAGGGCAATAATTTGCCTCCTATAACCGAAGACTACAAAATCCTTGAATTTTGTTTCCGGCTGAAATAATAGTTTCTGTTTTGTGTTGCATGCTTGATATTGAAAGAGTTCAGTCTCTCGAAAAATTCGGCAAAATATGCTAGTTTCGCACACCAAAAATTAGCTTCCAAATTTTAGCATACTCTGGCTTTTCGTCCTCAAAAAGAAGAAGAACAAGAACAAGAAGAAACTCATCTTGAAGCTCTACCACTCGCATCATTGATTTACCCCTAGAACGCTACATGAGAATGATTACTTTCCAAATGTTTTTTTAGTTTATTTGGCACTGTCGAGTGATTTGATAAAACATTTCCGCATATGAGACACTAGGAATTTTGTTTATTATTCATCTTCACACCATGTAAATCCATATTGTGAGTATTCATCACTTTATACTTACGAAACGCAGTACGTTTTTGTGAACTTTGAACGGAATTTTCGCTCACATCATTTGAATTAGCATTGCTGTCATCTGACCCAGAAGTCGATTCAGATTGTTTTTTTCGAATTAAAATTTTGACCATGATATAATCTAAATAAAGCACTTTTAATCCTTTGAAGCACGAATTAATTTTTTATGTTTTTGATATCATGGATCATACCAAAGCTTCGATGAATTTTTTTTCAATATTTTAACTGTGCACACAATTTCAAAACACAGATGGCACCCCTATGTATACTCAAGAGGTGGTTCCTTTGTGGAATATCTGTGCTATAAAATGTAGAAAGAAAGAAAGAAAAAAAACGGTAATTCTTCTGAATAATCACTATGCTGCAAAGGATTAATAAAACAGTCGCACTATCACCCTCTCACTCTATATACTGAAACTGACCAATATGCTCTGACGATTATAAACTCTGTTTTTATGAGTGGGAAGAGTAAACTAATTGCTAAGCATTGTTGGAGGTGTTCACTTTCATTTGAATTATTGCTAGGGAGGAAAATCAAACTGAGCATTGTTGCAGGTGTTCACGTTTCATCGGTAGAGTCTGTCTCAAAATAAAATGTACCATACCAAAGACTTCGTTGTAAATAAAAAAAAATAGTTGTAAAGAGACTTTGTGGATAGCGTAACATTTATTTTTCATTCCAAAATTTCGCGACACACCGGTTGGGAATCCCTGGAGTAAATTACTCTAATAATTATTGGTAGGCCCAACTGTTGCACGTATCATCCATCATCAGATCCATGGGCACGTCGCGTCGTAATATCAATACAACTTTCTCATGTATTTATTTTAATGGATAATAGTGAATAATTAAGAACTGGTTGAATGATGACAGCCGAAACGAAAGTACCGTACCTCCTCTAAATAAATATTACAAACACTCGTAATACTTATACTTCCATTTAGGCTAAAGCTGATTCGAAATCGATGGCCGACGACAGTGATATTAAAAAGATGGAGCTGTTGCTGGCCAGTTGCAGCGTACATTGTCTCTCTTCATCTTTAGTTTTACATTTACACAAACAGAAAATCGAGTAGTACGATAATGTTACTGTTTTATTAATACTGTTTATTCTGGAAGTCTTCTGACCCACAACGATATCTTAAAGATGAACTCCATGGCTGGAAAATGTTATCTTGGGTATAAATCAATTCTTTCAATGTGTAAATACAAAAACTTCCACCAGATATGGTCCACAAATACTGTTACGTCAAGGCGGTAAGCCTATAAAGTTGAATTATTTCTCGGATAGTTCTAGTATATCCATATCCCATAAGTAGGTCACGTCATATTTTAAGATTACAAGAAACTCGAAGTACGAATAAATTAATTTATGTAGTGTAGGTTAAGTTAGGATAGGTCACGATGGCTACGGGCGGGTTAGGACGACCCTTTGCACCTCGACCATACTGAGGCCTATTCTACACCCCAAATGTTATGGGATGAATAAGGATGAGGGTGTACCAGGCCACTGGCCGCTTGTGACCTCTCACCCGCTCACCCAAGGGGGGCTTCCTATCCCCTTCCGCTCTAAGTTCATACCGCCAAGGTGACCAAGCAGTACAGGATCCATTCCAACGGCCTTTCTATGTTGTCGAAACGCCCTTGGAAGTGCTCTTAAGGCAGTGGTTCCCAAACGTTTCTGACTGACGACACACTTAATTGTTTTAATAATAATAATAATAATAATAATAATAATAATAATAATAATAATAATAATAATAATAATAATATAACAACCAATAAAACTTGTGGAACTCTGTGTAGAAAATTTTATAGCGAACGGAGAGATGATTACTGTTCATTGCACGGGAATGTTGTTTTTAACTTCCTTTTCGTCCAACTAAAACTTTCAAGGTCTAAGCCGTTCCAACGCGTTTCCCCAGAAAAAAGCACTGTTAACAACTTCTATGTAGTGTCGGACATCTAGTGTTGTAGATAGGTCGATGTTACCACGCAATCGAAAATTCTATAAAAAAAAAACAAGCAGCAACTTAAGTGGGATTAGAAAAAAACAAAGGTACAATACCTGTGTATCAAAAATCCTAACCTATCTATACTGGATGTTCGATAAATGATTTTCGTTTTTGAAAACGCACCTCTTTATTTTAATGTGAAGTCTGCGATCGGTAGGTTGCACAGAGTTTCTCTATACGGGGCTTTATGATTGAAATCATCTTCAAGATGCAGCATTCTGTTCCATTTTTTTTTAGAAAAATATAGATTCACACAAGCATGCATTTGAAAACGGCAGTTCTAAATAAATTTTTAGTTCATTCGGCACCATCGACTGATTTGACAAAACATTCCCGCATATTCATATTTTGTTCATACTCATCTCCACGTCACGTAAAACCATATTGAAAGTAATCATCACTATATGAAACCTGAAGGGAATTTTTGCTCACATTATAAAATTGAGTACAGGGTCTTTCCCGGGGGTAAAAGGCAGTCAGAGCGTGGTGCCGACCACACCACCTCATTTTAGTGCCGAGGTCATGGAAAGCATGGGGCTCTACCTCCATATCCCCCAAGTGCCTTCATGGCATGTTACGGGGATACCTTTTTTATTTGAATTAGCACTGCTGTCATCTAACCCAGAACTTGATTCAGATTCTTTTTCGAGTTTAAAATTTGTCCATGATAAAATCTAAATAAAGTACTTTTCTTAAAATAGTTGCACTATCACCCGCTCACATGTAGGCCTATATTAATGAAACTGGCCAATATATTCTAACGATTTTAAATTCTGTTTTTTACTAAGCGGGAAGAGTAAACGAAATACTAAGCATCATAGCAGGTATTCACTTTCATTGGTATTATGCCCAGGTAGAAAAATTAAACTGACTATTTCGTTTATATGACGTCATTCCATTTTCGATCAATGAAGTGTAATGAAATTTTGAATTCCAACCAATCACAATCATACTTTGCGATAATTTTTGCAGCTAGATTTATCGCTATCAATTTATCGCATGGTCGTTCTTTTGTTTCAGTCGTTGTCGCCAACTGTTTCCCCGTAAATTGATGATCATGAATACTTTAAGATGCAACTACACGGTTAAATTTTCTTTCAACTTTAAAGCAATGAATGCAAGATTGATATTTAATATTAATTAATATATTGACGCAGTGAAGACGACGTTCAAAACGGCGCAACATGTAGACACAAAATCTTCATGCATCTTAATTGAACGTACCTTTAAACTTGATTCTTTCAATATTCTTCCCAGATTGCACGCATACGCGATTGAAATATTGAACTGTGTAGATGCAGCTTTAGTTCCGTTACACACTGTAGCGAGAATGCGTTTGTCGAGCTATAAAAAATGCTTTCGTGTAGCACTCATTGTAACGGTCGAAACAAGGCACAGCTGACATTAGTCCTGCTTCCACAGGAGGCCTAACGTAACCTATAAAATTGTAGCCTATAACATTTGTATTGAAATTAAACAATTAATAGACGTTCAAATTTATGTAACATCTTCGCATATCAAACTCAAAGACCTTGCATAGTAATAATGCATTTGATCAAACTGCCTTTCGTATGGCGTAATAAAATTCGTGTTTTAATTAGGCCTATCTATACAGAGATGGCTTCACTGTGTAGCAACATGTCTCACTGTGAATACATAAGCATTGGTATATAGCTGTCCCCACTGTTACTGTTAAATTAAATTATGATTTCAGCAGATAATGAAAATGTATTTGTTATAATAATAAGAGAAAAGTGCAGTACATGTAATTAACAATGCTAAACCTGTATTTCGCTTTTCGCAATTGGCATTACTGAATAATAACATCGAATTTCTTTATTGCAATAATCGATATTCATCTACGAGTATTTCAACTTCACAATGTCTGAATAGGTTAAGTATTCGTTAATATACAATTATTAACATTTTGTGATCGAATTTTAGGGATATATTATTTAAATTTTTATTTTATTCACGAAATAGTCCTAATAAATGTCACTCGAGGTCTGAGATATCCCAGATAAATCCACTCGCTTCGCTCGTGGATTTATCGGCAGATCTCAGACCTCTCGTGACATTACTACAGATCATTGTTGCAGGTGTTCACGTTTAATTGGTAAAGTCTGTCTCAAAATAAAATGTATCAAAGACTTCGTTGTAAATAAAGAAAAAATACGTTGTAAAAAATACTTTCTGGATGGCATAAAATTTATTTTTCAGTTCCAAAATTCCGTGACACACCGCTTGGAAACCCCTGTCTTAAGGAATTAATCTTGACAGAGATATTGCGGAAGGCTGGGAACCCAGGAACGGTTGCGTTGAGAACACACCCTCGCTTAAGCGGATGAAGACATGCTCTTGACCTGAATAATCTAGTGAATGAGATGAAGAAGATGAATGATTTGATATGAAATATAAATTCTTTTTCTACACGGGAGAGGAAGGAAAATGGATCGTGGCAATGAAAATTCCAACCCAGTATTTGCCTAAGTAACTGTGGAAAACCACGGAAAAACCATAGTGAGGTTGGTCGGTCCGGGAATCGAACCACGGACCTCCCGAATACGAGTCACATGCGGAACGCATGAGCCAACTCACTCGGTCTTAATTTATGTAACTTCAACTTGTTAGAAAAATACTAATAGAGTTCTGAAATGCTATTAATCAGAAAGGTCGCCTGGGTGGCACAGTCGATAGAGTGCTGGCCTTTTGTGTCCGAGGTTGCAGTTTCGATCTCGGCTCAGGTCGATTGCATTCAATGTGCGACAGACTCACTTCAGTAGATTTACTGGTATGTAAAAGAACTCCTGCAGGACAAAATTCCGGCAGCGCTGATATAACCTCGGCAGTTGCGAGCGTCGTTCAATAAAACGTAATGAATTAAGTAATTAATCATCAGAAAGTTGGCAGCATGTCATTACTACTACGTTTTCATGGAGTATCGATCTGAATACTCTTACCGTATTGAAATCTTCATGAAAACGGAGATTCAATTCGATCTAAGTCTTAAGGTCGATACACCTAAAAAGTGGGATCGGATCGTATTCAGTTCGAATTGAGTTCCATAAAAACGGGTATCGTATTCAATTCGATCTCAATTCGCTAAGCGCGTGATCGATAGTCATTTGTTTGATGTGTGAGTTGTTTTACCAATAGCGCGGGAAATATGTATGTTGTGAAAGAGTATTGTAAAACATAATATTTCGTGTTTTCCTAAAAGTCAGTATTACCATTATTCATTAACAGCCAGAATATTAATTTTCATGTGCCACATTTGGAAAACGCAACATTGTTTATAGCTAATGCCTACAGAGTGACCAACACGCTAATATGTTGATGACGTGTTAACCAACATAGGCTAACTACTTTCGAAACTTCAGTTTCCGTACTCAGATCGTTTTCAATACGCATCGAAAATTGCATACAAATAGGGATCGTATTCAGTAGGGACCGTATTCAGTAGGGATCGTATTCAGTTCGATTTGAATACTCCATGAAAACGTAGTAAATGTTTAATGTACCGGTACAACCTTAGTGCAACAGAACTGAAAAAAAATTACAAGTCGCCTGAGGTTGTATATTACGCTATTTCATATTTGTACCCCTATATTTTTATATTTGTAATATTTACTGTGTTAAATACAAAATGTATTAGAAACGAATATATATATATATATATATATATATATATATATATATATATATATATATATACGAAAATGTATACAATGAAAATTTTTGCAAACTGAATTATTACTGATAAAGTATTTTGTTAAATAATACACTTTATAAATAAAGTAAAATATCTTACTTTATATAATAAAAACTGTGAAATCCAAAAAAAAATTATATCGGTCTACAGTAAATGAATTCACTCAGATGAGAGTTCAATCAGCGATATCTTTGGAAACATGATACAGGAACAAAATTGTTGGAAACGCATTAAACGTATGTTGAGAAACTATGTGTCATCAACGCGCCACTCGTTTTTATATTAATGCTTTTATCTTAAAATTGTGAGTGGATTTATTTTAAAGTATTTGCATTCTTCTACATTAAAACAATGGCAGCGGTGGGATTCGAACCCACGCCTCCGAAGAGACTGGTGCCTTAAACCAGCGCCTTAGACCGCTCGGCCACGCTACCACACAGTACGCAACTTGCCAGTATTTATCCGACATCGAAGTGAGATAGGTAAGATGTATGAAAGAAAGAGATAGCATTGTGCACTTGCACACGAGAAATTTCTGTTCCCGCAAAGAGCTTTATACTGAGAAACTATGTGTTATCAACGCGTCACTCGTTTTTATATTAATGGTTTTATCTTAAAATTGTGAGTGAATTTATATTAGAACGGTTCCATTCTTCTACATTAAAAATGGCAGCGGTGGGATTCGAACCCACGCCTCCGAAGAGACTGGTGCCTTAAACCAGCGCCTTAGACCGCTCGGCCACGCTACCCCACACGACACAGCTTTCCAGTATTTATCGCACATCGAAGTGAGATATAATATACTGTAAGATGTATGAAAGAAAGAGACAGCATTGTGCACTTGCACACGAGAAATTTCTGTTCTCGCAAAGAGATTTAATGAAGCATCGAGTTCATTTCCAAACAGATGGTGATGATCTGATGGCGTTTACGCTTAAAATCTTAATTTAATTAATATTCAATTTTAGCTCTTAAAGCATGTATAACAATATGAATAAGAATATATTATTGTCATCAATTTGTTTCACGTTTCATGTAGTAGTGGCTCTCACATTCCTGAATACGTTGTCATCAATACATTTATTATATTTACAATTAATTTCAGTTCTACTTATTCATTAGTTTTCTTGTTTCATCTATATCCTCTCCTCTTCTACAGAGTGTCCGACAAGTCCCACATCATAGGCTAAATCAGGGATGCAAAACTGTGCTACAATTGAAGGACACGTCACAAGCCGGAACACGTAACTCATCCCTTCCCTTCAACTCTCGCGTCATTTACGGTAGGGGAGAAGAGAGATATATTCAGTGTGCTTGCCAAACTTCACATAAACGTCATTGAAGGCTCCGGCCTTCTGGATGGAGAAACGAATTCTTTCCCCATGATTCCACCCTTCCTTTCTCCAGTTCTGCAACCCTGGGCTAAATCATAAAATACGTTCGATATAACCCCGTACGATTTCCAAATATGTCTGGAGGTGAACTTCAATGCGGTGTCATGTCGGCAATGATTTCACGATACTTTTCCTAGATCCGTATTCATAGGTATTGCAAGTCACGAAACTTCATTTCCTATACCTTTTCTTTACACATCCAGAAAGCAAAGTCAGGTGGATTTATGTCAGGCGACCTGAGAGCTCACTCCGTGGGTCTTCTGTGTCATATCCACCGATCAGGGAAGTTGTTATCGAGTCAATTCCACACAAATGTGGCACCAATGTGGTGGAACACGATCCTGCTTGAACCATTCTGGTCTTTCGCCTATCAGGTCAATTCCGGCATCATCGTATGTACCAGAGGCGGCTTTTCAGGTGAACCAAGTGAAGCACAACTTCACAATAGAATTAAAAAATAATTGAAAAATTCACTTTACTTTTACTACACATCACAATGTGACTGATTTTATGATATTTATGTTTAATGTACGTTCACAAATTGCGCTGCGCTGAAGAATTAACGAACGTAGCGCCCGTGAATCCACTTCTTGCATTGTGACTTTCTATTTCGCTTGCTATGGTTACCGTAGCAACAAGACTCCTATACGTTTAAGTTCTGCGCTGGTGAAGGAAGCTGGAGTGTTTCACTCAGCTATAGTTACCATGGCAACAAGACTACACCCCGTACTCCGCAACAACAGTTAGTATCGTGGCTTTGGTCGTACGTGAAATAGTAGAAGAGACGAATTCACAACGTTCCGCCAATCAACGACAAAGAGACTAATCAGGGTAGCTAACTCTAACAATGAAAATTACAAAAATTTAAAAGCTTAAAATTATTTTCGCCCATAGATAAGTTAACACTAAGTGAATATATTTGTAATTTTTTAACTATTTTCCTAAAGAAGCAAGAACGAGTCTTGAGAAAAGTGGAAATATAATGTAAGAAGAACTGAAAAAAAAAAAAACATGATTATGGTGTTAGCGTTGTAGGTAGGCCTACTATTGTAGTGTATATACAAACTTAAATTTTTCCACGGTTTCGTGAACGAGTGTGCATAAAGATCGCGTTGTGTGCACTGCAATTATTTTCTCTACTGTTCTTATTACATTAATTATTAGGACTATTTCAAATAATTGCGAATAATATTTGTTCATAAAATCAGTGTGCTTTAGGGATTTAACACATTAGTCCGCGGAAAGAAGTTTTTCTTATATGGCTCGCATTAAGAACTATTTGCGTGGTAGCATGTCACAACAAAGACTCTCGTCAATCACAAATATTTCCATGCAGAAGCAAATTGTGGACAAAATTATGAAAAAATCAGCCTTTCCACAACGATGTTACTAATAAATTCGCTGCCATGACAGAAAGATTCAACTTGTCTTCAAAAATTGGTATAATTATTTGTTATCGTTAATTTATGAATTTATTATTATTATTATTATTATTATTATTATTATCGTCATCATCGTCACATATTTTAAATTTACCGGTATTTAATATATATAAGCATATAGGCTACATGATTTTTTGTTATAAAATTAGAAGTCGACGTAACACTGTTTCACGCACCTTTTACGTCACGAGCCGCCACTGGTACGTACATAAGTCGCAGAGGACCCACGGAGTAGGTCAACTTGACTCTGCTTTCTGGGATTTTCTTAAGGAAACGGTACACCAAGTGAAGATTCGTGACCAGCACTATCCACGAACGTGATAGAGGAAAAGTGTCGTGAAACGTTGTAGCCTAATTATCGTGAAGTTTCGCCTCCAGGCATGTTTGGAAATCGAAGCGGATCATATTGAACATATTTTATGATTTAGTATATGATGCGAGACTTGTCGGACGCCCTATAGTTAATCCAATTTCACCCCTACTATTAACTACGATTCTCTATTCTCTATCATTCGATAACTTCTCTTAATATTTTCCTCCTAGTCAGTATTGCTTAGTTTAACCACAGTCTAGTATATACAGACACGAAGCTCAATATGTAATAAATATGCATCCATAGATAGTTGCTAACCACTAGGATCGCTACTATCGCCTCATTACAGACAATGCGAAATAATACCTGGACAGTATATTGTTGCTAGCAACCTCAACAACTCTAGCTTCGTGACTGTGTATACTAGACTGTGGTTTAACTTCACTTCTTATCAGGCAATCAGTCCAAGCGGGCAGTTTCAGATCGAGGCAAGCGCCTCAGCTGACTGAGCCACGCCTGTGGCTAATTTTGCTTTTACACATATGTTTCTTGTCTTGAGAATTATTTTTCGACTGCGGTTTCGAAATAATGATGATGACAGGAAACATTCGTTAAACTGACAAACCTTTTAGCACTTGATCCAAACAAATGTAAAATTGTGAAATTTCTTTGCAGAACGAAAAATTACATTTATTTGAATCAAATTTATACATATTTAAAGGGCAAAAGCAAAATTCTTTCAATCATTGCATATCCAAATTCTCTGCTCTCTTAAATTGTTGGGAATTCAATCAATGGTTTTCCCTAAACAAGCTATGAAATGTGTCTTATAAAACAATTTTTATCTCGAAAAGGAAGCAAAAACGAATAAAATTGTATTAAACTTTTTGGATTGAAATAGCTCAAAGAATAATCACCTAAAATTAATGACATAACTTACAGTTCATCCTGTAAAGGTTGTACAGTAGGTCAAAGTAAGCCTAAGTACAAGGATTCTTTACGGATCCGGCCCTTGAAAATCCAACCCAAATCAGACTCATCATTCTTTTTATCCTCTTGATTTATCATATATGTAAATAGTAGGGTAAAGTTGCCTATTTCCGTGATACCCCTAATCCCTGATACTTTTTAAAACTGAATGTCAGTCAAAGCTTTGCCGTTCGACCATAGCGCCGGACATCTTTCTCGATAGAGTGCATCTTTCGCCTACTTTTGAGACATCGGTGAACTTCCTAGCAAAATATCCAACCCCGTGACATTCAGTGAAAAAAATCGTATCACGGAATTAGGAGTCTCACGGAATTAGGCAACTTTACCTATATGTTAAGATACGATGGTATGTCTTAGTTTCTTTTGCCATTCTACTTTCTTTTTGTCCCTTTGCTTTTCTTGAAAATATGATTTCCAATTTTTAAAATTGTATATTATACAGTACATACTTGCCTGGCTGTTCTGGTATCCCAATGAAGTATCTGTTACCTTTATTTTCAGCACTTTTTTATTAGTGGTGGTTACTTGATTGTACTTCATTCACTCATATGAAGCCAGTTGTGTAGACCAATTTACCAATAGAGTCGTTGCCCATGGTTCACCATAGGAGGTTGCTCTACGGTACACACGATGACATAAGATGAGATGGAACGCCACACGGAAAGAAGAATTCCCGGAGAAGATATTTGTGCTACTTGGACCACGGCCTTGCCCAACACAAATTATAAATCGGGGGGCGGGGGGAAGGGTGTACGCCGCTAGTCCACTGTGGCGGCTCAATTCTGAACATCATTATGTGGGAAATAATTTAAATTCAACATTTGACATTATTGAATTCAGTAGCTTAAGCCGTCACTATGGTAGCGGAGGAGATCAACTGAAGAACTGTTTCGGGAATAGATTCGGGTTGACTGATTTTGTTCTTTATTTGTTTGCAGCACCTGGACACGCCGCGTCAGACCGCGACGCCATCCTTAGGTAGCCAGCAGCAACAGATGCTGAAGCAGCAGACGCTAGCGTCGGCGTCGTCGCCGCATAGCAACGAGATGTCTGTGACGCACAGCCCCGCGTCCAATAACCACACGCCTCCTGCGCAGGCGCACAACTCTCCCACGGCGCAAGTTGTAAGTCCAAGAATGTCCCATTACTTACTTAAGTATCAATTATGTGTAAAGCACGTTCACTCATTCAACCTCGGATACATTGTGAATGGTTCAACCTCTTCTTAAAATCAGCCTAGCTACTTTTAAAATGGTGTAATAGTTTTTTTTTTTTTTTTTTTTTTTTTTTTTTTTTTTTTTTTTTTGTAGTTTGTACTCATCAGCAGGTCAATTGGACGGAGTTACGCAATAATAGACCAACCGACAATTTGAAAAAAAAAAAAAGACATTTGCACAAATCTGTTGATGGCAGGCTAATTTAACTCGGAAAAATCAAGAATGCGATATCTGAATTTTGCTGCTATTTATAAGCAAAAATTCGTTTATTGCATAAAATTCATTTATTTAATTTGCTTTGAAGTATCAGTTAAATTGCTGGTCTCTTATTAAAAATCGGTTAGTCTTTTTTGGTATTATTTGTGCTACTTTTTGTAATAGTACTGTATGAATGTTATAATATTTCTTGCAAAATGTTTTATATAAAAAAACAAATTCATTTCAATGGCCAATATCTCGAAACAGGTTTTCGGTGCTTGGATCACTATTGCTAATTACCGTCCAATTCATGTGGTTTACGTCACAGAATAATATGGATGACGTCTTACGACAGAATTTCTCAGCTTTTCAACTTTGTTTTCACTGTAGTTGCTTTTACTGTTAAATTCATTCATTCATTCATTCATTCATTCATTCATTCATTCATTCATTCATTCATTCATTCATTCATAGTTTTCTGCCCAAGGGTAGTTTTTCACTGCAAATATTCTCCAGTCTTTTCTATTTTCTACGTTCCTCTTAATCTTCGCATAATATGATCTGTATATATATATATATATATATATATATATATATATATGTCGTTCTATCATATTTTTTTCTGCCCCGAACTCTACTCCCGTTCACCATTCCTTCCAGTGTATCCTTCAAAAGGCAGTTACTTCTTAACCAGTGACCCAGCCAATTCCTTTTTCTCTTCCTGATCAGTTTCAGCATCATTATAATAGTATAATTACCTAATTTCAAGAGAAAGCTGGAAAAAAGTGTGTTCTGTGAAGATACTGATGTAGTAATGAATGACGTCATAAATTATACGCAAGAATGTAAGAGTAATTACTAATTACCATTCTCTCATGTTTTCTTCTTACACTTCACTTCTTTTTATGTCGTACTTTGTCCTGCCTCATTTTGTTTTGTTTGTATCCTGTGCTCTTCACTTTTATATTTCTGTAGTTATTTATAAATTACACTTACTGTACATTTTAAATTATTTTTGTCTTCAGTGTGATCCTATCTAGACTCAGACGTCTTTCATCTTTTCTTGCCTCTCACTCTTCTCTTCAAATATGAGAACAATTTCGAAAACAAAGCAAAAACTGTTATGTTATAGCTTAGTTTCACTTTTCACTAACAGGCATTCCGTTTGTTCCTCTAATTAATTCGAATTCAAAAACCTTCAATTGAAAAAGAGAGTTTGGGCCTATAGTTTCTCTGTCCTTATCTGCGACTGGCGGTAATAAGTCGGCATTTCTTGGTTTAAATTGAGATTAATTTTGCCGAAGAGAGTAAACGCTGCCGGTATTTAGTTTGTACAAGATCATGGATTAATTCCCATCGAAATTATGTTTCCTAACCTAATGTTTCATATTTTAATAGGATTGACCCAATTAATTTCCATTACCAATGTAGTTATAAATTATGGGCAATAAAAATAATATTTGTGGAGTCCAAACATTTTACTTCGCTGTACATTAAATCATATCTTCCTTTTCTCTCTAGATCTCTAAACATGTAATATTGTAAAATTCATGTAGGAGAGTATACTGAGTCCTTCTGGGCTCCCTCCAATGGGAGGCAGTTATTAAAAAAAATATTTCTTCACATTTCTATTTCATCCAGTCTTCTTTTGGTTTATTATTCTCTCTTCTTATTTCGTTGTATAGTTTCCTGTAGTTTCTTCTGCCTCCTTCTGTGTTGATGTTTTTCCATTTTCTCCTTTCCTCCACCTTCTTTAACATTTTCCCTGTGACCCAAGGTTTCTTAATAAAATTCTGACACCTTCTATGTGTCGTAGAAAACGAATTTTTGTCGGTCGGGGATACTGAAACAATATGGCAGCTCCCAACTTCGTAGAGGATATTTGCGCCAAAACTCAGGAATGTGATGAGCAGAAATATGAATGTCTATATTATAACAGCGAAATGAAAAGAGAACATTTAAAAAGGAAAAAAATGACTGATCATGTACTTCTACAGTCTAAGTCCGTTGTAATATAGCCTACTCCTTAAATTCTTGTATAGGATTCTTTAAAATACCGCGATTTCCGTTCCTGACCTGCCCTTGTATCTTCCTTCAGTGGGACAGAATACTTCACAAAAAAGTAACCAACAGATACGGAATTCATATCAGTCTCAATGCACCCTGTCAGGACGTGTGAAGTGAGATCACTCATACATTTTTATTATTTTCTTTTCCAGTTATCTTTTTTTTATATTGTATCTGTTATAAATTTGAAAATGTTTCCAGATATCCAACAAAGAAATCATCAGCAGCAGCGAACCTTCACCTAATGGGCAGAATTACCAGCCACAGATCCCCAGCAGTCAACAAGAACAATTTCCAGTCTCACAGCACCAGCAAGTCAGGTACAGTTCTCCTAGTCAGCAGACACAGCTGAGATATGCCTCGCCAGTCAGCCAGGAACAACACGTCATCAACGTACAGCAACAGACCGTGTGCTACACTTCGACGCCGCCAGAACATATTCCAAACCACTACCAGCAACAGCCGGCACAGTCTTCAACACCACCGCCACCACTATTAGCTATCAATACCGTCCAACACCATCCTATCACCCAAAACATCCAACACCGCTATGCATCTGGTCGATCAACGGGAAACGGGCAGCAGAGATACGACTCGCCGTCATTAGAGCAAGATACAACCCAGCAGAGATACGCGTCAACACCGTTACCTGGTAACCAAATGCTGCCGGCACAGGACCAGTTGCAAGGATACCAACATCACAACCACCAAAACATGACTCCACCGCCACAACTTGAGTACATCCAACATCACCATCACCAGATGAATGCGTACGATGATAATGGCACTACTTCAATCCACGTGAAGAATGAAGGTCGTGAAGAAGCTCAGATGCAGACGTTGAAAGGCGGTGATGCTAATGGCAGCAGCAACAATACGCCAGCAGACTCGGCACCGTTGACACAACAGTTGACGCATCAGTCTGAGGCTCAAGGCACGACATACACAACTCTAGAGACGGTGTCGTCAGGAAATACGTACCCAGCAACATACAGTGATAACCCTGTGCCGTCGCCTTACCCACTGCAGCAAGCACCTAGCATATCGTCACCAGGGTATTCTCAGTATCTACCCAAGTCTACTAGTTCAGAACTGTTCACACTATACCCGACAACGGCCGGAGGGATGACAAACAAAGTGGTGACCATTGGGGAGCAGAGCCCTCTCATATACACAAAAAGTGACCCTACGCTCACGTCCAGCTCGATATCAGTCAACTCCAAGCCTTCTGCGACTCAGCTGTACAACAGCATTCAAGGACACAACCAGTCCTTGACGTACGACCAGCACCAGCCTCCAGGATCACCCAACTCACACCAACTCACCCTCTACGGCCCCGGAGGTTCTACGGCCAGTTACATCAGCAAGTTTTCGATTTCTACGGATCCATCTACTCCATACTGGACAACGTCTGCAAATGGGTCTCCGACGGCTATCGATTATGTCGGGTCTGGTTATGGAGGAACTACATTGCAGAACTCTGTTGTGACGGACGGAGTCACTACTTCTTCTCCTGTGCAACAGACTGCTTACACGACTTTTGGGCCTAATGGCGGTGCAGGCCCTTCGTCGTGGAATATGCCCTTCGAAGAGAATTACGACACAGGTACCAGTAACACGAACTAACACTAATGTAGCTTATTATTGGAGCCCGCATGTTAGGCAAAAATGCCTTTTTTAACTGAGTGTATGTATGAAAGACCTATTAGAGATAAACACGTTTCCACAAATTTGAGGACGATAGGCCCAATTTTTATTTTGCTTTTTTGCCTATTTTAGCTCCCGTTGCCTTTTTTTAGCTTTTTTACGTCGTTATTGTACATTTTCTATATTTTTAATGAATTTAAAATAAACCACACATAAATTATATCAAAAAACAAAAAAGAACGGTTGTACAAATTAAAATCATCTCACACAAATATTTGCTGAGAATCTTATTCTCCAGCAATACATATGTTTCCAAGAAGTCGTAAACTTTTCTCCCCTACCGATTCCATCTTTTATGTCACTTAACAAAGATGTTTGAACAGTATAACCCTCAGTGCTCAGGTCACTTTGGGGTTTACCAGCGAAAGAAAGGGGATGAGGGAAGTATTAAAAGCAAGTCTCCACGTCCCGTTACTGTTGTCGCTTGCACGCACAAGTCACACGTACTTTGAAGTCTCTAATCCCTTCTCATACCCCTCTTTTTGAGACAATACACAGTCGGTTTTTCCCGATCTCTGAAAGAAAGTAGAGACAGTCCTTCTGAAATAAGTTGTTTTAAGTTTGCTCAATCACTTCAGTAGAAGCAGAATGATCTTTTCCCATCATTATAAATGTTCTCTCCGACAGGCGGCTCACTATGACAGTTGAGAACTTAAAAAAGCATCTTGTTGTGACATGTAACCAAGGAAAGTGAGTATCGTATGGGATAGTTTATTACGTATCTGTCTTTTTTTGTCTGTTTCCATTAATAATAAAAATTCCTATTTCACTGCCTATTTTTACTATTTTAGTGCCTATATGCCTGCCTATTTTAACCAAAATAAATGCCTAAACATCCGGGCTCCACTTATTATACTTGAACCAGAGTATTATTTTCTAAAAAGAACTACATAGAATATCAAGCTGTTTTGACTGATTTACTTACGGCAAATAGGGGGTTTGAGTGTAAGTTACATTTGCTGTTTATATAGAAAGTAAACTAGAAAAGCAGACTCCTTGTTTTGCGTAGTGACTGGGGTTAAATTAATTGTCACAAAGCAATTTGCATTTCCATTCATCTTCAGTCTTATTTAACAGCAGTCTGTCCCTAATTTGTAGGTCACATCCTTGGGGTGGACATCAAGGAGTGCGTGAACTGTGCCGCCAGCGTCACACCCTTATGGAGGCGCGATGGCACGGGACACTACCTGTGCAACGCGTGTGGCCTGTACAACAGGATCAACGGCGTCAACAGACCACCGGTACGCAGCCACACTAAGAAAGTGAGCTCGGTGAGTCACCTGTAGTATAAACAGCGCGGCAATTACAAATTTCCTGCAGAGGATGGAGGACGAAGATTGAAGTAGTTTCGAAACTGTACATTGTCTTTATATATTTTTATTAGTCCATTATTTCTGGGGAGCCCGTTCGCTGGGTTCGCACACCACAACCCAAAATATTTGACGATAAAATTTATCACATCCGTATTTAAAATTCCCAAGTATTATATTTATTAAATATTGGATATGAATGAAAATAATTCCATCGTTAAATCCGAGCATTTGTTACTTAAAATTCGCTTTAAAATGTTACATGGTGGTAAATGTATTTTAATTAAAATTCCACTTATAAGTACACAGACCTACACTCTGTCACTAATACTTATTTATTTATAATGCCGAAACACATCACAGTAATAGTAGTAGTACTAGTTTTTTTAGTTGGTTATTTAACTACGCTGTATCAACTACGAGGTTATTTAGTGTCGATGAGATTGGTGATACCGAGATGGTATTTGACGAGATGAGCCAGAGGATTCGCCATAGATTACCTGGCTTTCATCTTACGGTTGGGGAAAATCTCGGGAAAAACCCAACCAGGTAATCAGCCCAAGCGGGGATCGAACCCGCACTCGAGTAGTGGTAGTAGTAGTAGTAGTAGTAGTAGTAGTATATTTAGTAGAAGTAACAGAGATAATTGGACCGCCGAACTTTATGCAATTGCATGTATTTATTGATTTGGCATAATGAAAAATTAAAAGTGGATCTTTGCTGATCATGGCTTATATGTTTGAATGAAGCCAACTTTATTGTGCATAAATGCATAATTAGAGGATTTTCCCTTTTAAATGCATATAACACATTTATTTTGCATAATATATTAAAGTGTTCCCTTGTTTTGTCCGATTTATTATCCAATTTCAAAGTTTATCTCTGATAAAAATAATAATAATTTCCAAAAGACATATCAATTATGTCAGAAATAAAAGGGATAATTATTTAATTACTGTTGAGGACATGAAATTGCTGCGACGACAATGGCCGGTTTTCACTTTGACATGAGGCTAGTTGTTGCTGTGTGTACAAACTAACCGTGGAAGTGTAATTTTTTAGGAGCTAGGGCGAAAATACGCGTCGGCTTAATGTCCTTTATATCTTTACCACTTTTAGTATGTTTTCGTTGAACCAAAAACGAATGTATTTAGACACCTACGATAATAAACTAGTGATGTATTGTTGAGGTCATGGAACTGCTGCGACGACAATATCCAAATTGTATATCTATCAATCTTATTTCCGTGAGAACGGCTGGGTCGGGAGTGGGGGTTATGAAGATTGCATCTCCTTCGGGTGTTTTACTCTCTCTTCATGAATGATATCTAAGATTTCCTGCGCCATCAGACCTGGTCCTAGAAACTCTTGACAGTCCTGTAATGGAGAAATATTTCTAATTGGTTACTTTGCGACGTCCTGTCAACTGCCAAGGTCATCTAGCGTCTGAATGACAAAGTGGTAATGCCAGCGAAATTATTCCAGGGTCCAGCGCCGAAAGTTACCCACCATTTGCTCATAATGGTTTGAGGGAATACCCCAGAAAAAACCTCAACCAGGTAACTTATACCAACCAGGTTTTGAACCCGGGCCAGCTCGCTTAACGGTCACGCATGCTAACCGTTACTCCACAGCGGTGGGCAGAAAAATAATTATGTCAGTAACATACAAAGGAATAGAACACAGGAAAATAGGTTTGAAAGATTTGATCTCAGAACTGCCCATCGTTGACATGTAAGCTAAGAAAGGGTCATAAATAGACGATAAATTGTTGATAAACAATTTCATTAGGCTATATTGTAGTCCTCAATTAAAGTGTCTAATGATACTACAAACATTATCACCTGAAACAATGTAGAATATCAATATAAAAATAAACTTACCTGACATCTTATCTGTAATTTCCCTGCAAAAATAGTAGCCACAATTCTAACTGCTACAAAAATTCACCAACTGATGATAAGGAAATGTAACCACAATGTAGTAGTCTAGGACATGCACACCATTCCATTACTGGTAGTACAATGGGCCCACTCGAGCGGTCTGTGTGCGAGAACAGTCTCAGTCCGAGTCTTCCTCTGTAGAAGGGCTAATAGACTACTACTACCAGTGGCGTAGCATAAAATTTTGAGCAGGGGAAGCTAACTCAAGTTGTCTTTCATGCAATATGAGAAACCCTATTACAAAAATACAGTCTTAAAATAAATACCGTAGTAGTAATGTCAAGTCAGCAGTCGAAGATTGGTTGGAACCTCGTAAGTAACACCAATAAGGCATGACCTCAAATGGTACGTACCGTAGTAAAATATGATTTCACGGTTTACACACATCTCTAACAAATAGACACGTATACGTATAACATTAGCTCACTCCCTGTCATACTTAGAGAAATCACAATATTAACGGTCAATAGATACGGTATTAGCACAGTCTACTATATACAGTCACGAAGCTTGAGTTTTGAGGGTGCTAGAAACAATAGACTGTGACGGTTCTATTTTGCATTGCCTGTAATGAGGCGATATTAGCGATCCTAGTGGTGAGCAACTATCTAATGTTTGCATATTTACTACGTATTGAGCTTCGCGACTGTATATACTAGACTGTGGTATTAGTATCACTACGTAAGTATGCGTCTGTCTTTTGATTGTGTCCTTCATTGACAGCAAGGGAGTCGGTCATTTGTTTTTTAGATCACACTTTTGTGAAAAAAAATTCAAGTAAATTGGTGTCAGGAACTGTTATTTCACTCATTATTTATTATATCAGCCACAATGCACACTAACACTTCAACTGAACACAACTGACGAAAAGGGATAACTAGGAAACTACTTATGTCAAAGCTAGCTTCTTGAGAGCCTTGCGATCAGGGTAGTTCAGTTAGAAAGGGATGGAAAATCTGCGGGGTGGGTTACACAGAAAAATGAATGTAAGAAACCAGTCTGCTTGGAAACTGGTGTGTGCAGGCTTCTTGTTTACTGCTGCATCATAAATCATCCTGAGCTGCCGCATCACAATATTTAACGCGTAAATATAAATCGTATTAAAATTAATACATAATTTGATCCATATACTCAGGTTTATTATGAAATTATTATTAACTGGGGAAGCTGAGCTTTTTAGCTTACATTAACGCTACGCCACTGACTACTACTACTACTACTGATAATTATTGATAAATGTCCAATGCTAATCGTTTGAGGGAACTAAGTTATTGACTCTTGTACATAATCTTGGATTACTGGACACTCATCAATTTCTGTACTGATCGACGGGTTTCATTACACACTGAAGTGTATGGACTAGTGAGATTTTAAATTAACGTAATTCTACTCTTCTTCCACCAAATAGCAGTCACTATGACATCTGTGACAAAGAATTGAAGGGTTCAGAACCATAGTGGGCCAAGCGCCATTTGCTAAAACCATAGAAAACAAGGGTTAAAATGAAGTTATCATCATAATTCAATGGAAACATATAGCAAGTAATATAAAGTATACACATTCAAACTAAATGATATGTCAATCTTCATTAAACTATGGCATTCACTTAACTTGAACCCTTGCTTTCTCCGTTTTTAATAAATGTCGTTTGGCCCACTATGGCTCTGAACCCTTCAATTGTAAACGTAATAAGCGGCCCTGAATACAAATTATACCTTAAATCTCCCTATGGACATACGTATCTTCTACGTGCAGTGAAATTAAAACATGGGACCAACGACTTGATTTTCTCTATCAGTTCCATCTTAAAGTCCATCTCCTTCGAACGGGTTTTAAACTCACGATATTTTGTCCCATTTGCAAGTAATTATAAAATCAACCAGAATAAACATTTCAAAATAATTAGAAAAAAAATATTTTTATAGACTTATTAGCAGACAGCGAATTTTAGGTCCCGATACTGCAGGGAGGTCATTGAACTCATTGCTACGCTCCCTCAAAAAGCCAAGGGACGTGACGTCTTGTTGCTGTATAGGGACGAAAATCCGCTGCCTGGTTATTATTAGAGAGCTGGTTTCCTAACTTGGCTACGAATTTACAGACTCCATTAGCTAAAAGGAGTTGAAGCCAGGAGTTGTTCAATTGCGCCATATTAATATAATCACAGATGAAGTCTCACTAGATTTGTTTTGTTTCTCCAGACGGGTAACCGAAGGACCGGAGTATCGTGTGCAAATTGTGGCACGAACAACACAACGCTATGGAGAAGAAACAACAATGGCGAGCCAGTCTGCAATGCGTGTGGATTGTACTTCAAACTCCACGGGGTAAGTCACAAGTCAAGAAATTTCTCTGTTAGATCTATGCGAAGTTACTTGTATTTATGTAACAACTCCCACCAATTATCTGTTAGTAGCAGTTTGAGATTTTTTCTCACATTATTAACATATCGATGGCTGAGAACCAGACTGTTCTAAGTCCAACTTTTTATAAGAAAGAAATCTGCGTTTCATTGTGTTCCACTTCTTGTCTGCATATATGAATCGAACAAATTTGTAAATATTCCTCTCCATAAGGTTGCTATGAAGCTATTCCAAATTGTTTCATGAAGCTTTGAATGTCAGGAGCTTAAAATATCTCTTCTGAAAGAAAAAGTTAAATGGACATGGAAGAGTCCGATTCTGGGCCATCGATATCTCACTCGAGGTCTTCCACATGGTCTTTCATTTAACATGGTGCTCCCATGTAGCGCATTAAGGCCCAAGTCTCCCCGAGTCCTCCGCAGTGAATAAAGAGATCGTATTTATTACTACTAGTATTGTACGTTCCCTCGGAGAAAAACCAGGGGAAGCGGTGCATAAGTGAGTAAACTACCGAAGCAGTGGTTGTTGTTACACAACTCGACACACGACTAAGGAAGCAGAGTTGCAATATCTACTAGAGTACGTCACTTAAACGTCCAACTTTCGATCTATGTTTATTTTCACTAATAACATTTGTCATTCCTGAATAATTTCGAGGGAAGAATTGTTCCGAGGCCGGGTATCGAACCCGAGACCTTTGGTTAAACGTACCAACGCTCTCCCACTGAGCTACCCGGGAACTCATGTTGGTTGCTTGACTGTTGTCAGCCCACTTTGAGGTCTGTGGATATAGAGGGAAAAATTGGATCGGTGTCGGGTAGAGTTCCCGGGTAGCTCAGTGGGAGAGCGTTGGTACGTTTAACCAAAGGTCCCGGGTTCGATACCCGGCCCCGGAACAATTTTTCCCTCGAAATTATTCAAATTAACTTTACAGGGAGTTATTCTTGAAAGCTTAATTTGCATTTGTCATTCTTGTTAGCCTATTATTATTATTATTATTATTATTATTATTATTATTATTATTATTATTATTATTAGTAGTAGTAGTAGTAGTAGTAGAAACAGTGTGTGTTCGATATAGTCTAAGTGAACTGAAAATCTAGAACACAGTGATAAAAGTGTCAATTTTGAATGAATTAGAGGAGTGTAATAGGAAGTTAAGTAGATCGATAGAGATAATGAAAATAGGTGAGGAGTATGGCGGGGGAAGCTATCTAGGGTAATGAAGTATAATATGTAGAAAATTAGTGACATCTGAAAATGAAATGTACACAAAAAACAGACATAGTAACGAATATTGGACAATGGTGTAGTATGTTTTAGTAACAAGTAGTAGTAGAAACAGTGTGTGTTCGATATAGTCTAAGTGAACTGAAAATCTAGAACGGAGTGATAAAAGTGTCAATTCTGAATGAATTAGAGGAGTGTAATAGGAAGTTAAGTAGATCGATAGAGATAATGAAAATAGGTGAGGAGTATGGCGGGGGAGGCTAGCTAAGGTAATGAAGTATAATATGTTGAAAATTAGTGAGATCTGAAAATGAAATGTACACAAAAAACAGACATAGTAACGAACTTATTGGACAATGGTGTAGTATGTTTTAGTAACAAGTATTATTAGAAACAGTATGTGTCCGATATAAGTGTACTGAAAATCAAGAAAAGTCGTAAAAGTGTCAATTTTGATTGATCTAAATGGGGTCGAAAGTTAAATTGTAAGAGCGTCTACAAAAAGTATAACTGTAATGAATGTAATTGTGGCACCGGGTATAAATTGTGAGGTCTACATTACATGGCTGTAAATGTTGACATCAAATATATATCATATATATTATTATTATTATTATTATTATCATTATTATTATTATTATTATTAACGCCAGTGAACGGGTCATGAAAAGTTTCACAAATTTCAGAGTACTATAACCTATAATAATTGAGTCATATATATATATATATATATATATATATACTATACCAGTATAGCAATTAGCAATCTGTGCTTTGTGTCCTTTCATGCATTGCACTTGAAATGATGTCCAATGTAGATATGTATATATAACTGGTCAGTTTAGTTTATTTTGATTCTTCTTTTTTATTTTTATTCAAGTAGGTTATTTTACTACGCTGTATCAACATCTCAGGTTATTTACTGTCTGAATGAGGTGAAGGTGATAATGCCGATGAAATGAGTCCGAAGTCCAACACCGAAAGTTACCCAGAATTTGCTCAAATTGGGTTGAGGGAAAACCCCGGAAAAAACCTCAACCAGGTATCTTGTCCAGACCGGGATTCGAACCCGGGCCACCTGGTTTCGCGGCCAGACGCTAACCGTTATTCCACAGGTGTGGACTTGATTCGTCTTTCTTAGCTACTACCTTTCTTAAAAAAATTCTTATTGCTCCGTAGTATTGTTACAATTCGTGTAGTTCTACAAGTGAGTGCACCAAGAATAATTTTGGTATAAACATATTAAAATCCTGGAAGGTTGGACATTTACGCAGAGAAGGATATTCATCGGACAAAGATTACATGCAATTAATTTTATATTTGGTTGCGTAAAATAGCAGTTCTATTTGTTAAAAAAATGTGTAATAAAAATATGTTCCTAATCATTTTCTTTCTGTAACACGATGAAAATAGTATGGATACATTTCACACTTAAATTATGCTGTTACCTGATGTTAACAGATTAAAAATACTTCAAGATTGTCAGTAGTCTGAGTATAACTGAGAAAAGCAAATAAAAAAGAGAAAAAGAAAAATTTATGTCACAATTACTATTCTCCATACAGTCATTCACCAATGGTGTGCAAGAATCCCTTGAATTTCAAAGTCAGAACAACAGTCCATCACGAAGCTCAATACGTAGGGAATATGCATCCATAGATAGTTGCTGACCACTAGGATCGCTACTATCGCCTAATGAGAGAATGCGAAATAGTACCGGCACAGTCTATTGTTCATAGTACCCTTATAACTCAAGCTTCGTGACTGTATATACTACTAGACTGTGATCATAACCGTATACGATAACGTAAAATTTTATCGTCGTATATAACAGGCATTTGTTTTTTTTTTTCGGGGATGGGGATCAGTAGTAATTAACTACTACATTAGTCATAACAAGCATCACATTGCAGTGACTTACAAAACAAATATGGCTGACCGGTCGGGAGATGATATACTGTAGATTATATCATTATAAGCGCAAAACCTTGTGCATAGATAATTTGTTGATTACTTATAAATCTATTGTTTTTGAAATAGTTGTTCTATATTTATGAATAATTTTGCTGCAGTGTGCTTGAATAGAGTATTCTTCTTATTAAGTTTATAATTTGAACGTAATGTTGTTTTTTTTTTTTTACTTGGTTACTTAACGACGTTGTATCAACTACGAGGTTATTCAGCGTTGGTGATAGCGAGATGAGGTCGAGGATTCAACATAGATTACCTGACATTTGCCTTACGGTTGGGGAAGACCTCGGAAAAAATCCAGCCAAGTAATCAACCCAAGTGGGAATTGAACCCGCGCCCGAGCGCAGCTCCGAATCGGCAGGCAAACCACCTTAGCCGACTGAGCTACGTCTGTGGTTCGTATTGTTGTTATACAGAGTGATTCACAAAGATTTACCGTCCCTTACGGAGTTTATTTCCGAAGACATTCTGAGCAAAAAATGTCATACAAACATTTGTCCTAATCTTAATATTTTCAAAGTTACATTAATTTGAAGTTGTTTGTAAAATACGTTTTTTCTTTAGTTTAAAGGTAAAAGAATAATACAAATAGAGAATAAACCATTCAGAAGTATCATTTCTTTAATTGGCAAGTATTTTGAAGCTAAAGATGTGCTGTGAACTCCTTAGTTGCTTCGTACAGATATCTTTTTTTTTTTATTTTTAACTAGATAATTACACATCTTGATTACACAACTTTTAACACTGTATCACTTTGGAATATGTATTATATGACTTTGTGCGAGATCGTGCGTATTTGCTTGTTTTCCGCACAGAACCAATACGCGGTAAGTGTGAAATACCACATTCAGTATTCCCAACGTAACACACATAACAATTTCCCTCTTCTTACTGCTTAAGCGCGACATTCATTTTACTGCTTTAGGCTTTTAACATATTATTTTTAGAGACGTTTAACATAGTAATAATTATAAATTGGAAACTTACCAGTGCAATTTCACCTAAATTGCAATATTAATTATTGTTTTTAAATATTTGCAAAAATTAAGTAAAATCTACTACTCCACGAAACTTATTGCATTCCTGATACAAGTAACATTAAGGAAGCCGTGAAAAAATCAACAAGATTTCAGATGCCGTTGTTATTACTGCAATATGTTATATAAATAATATTGATAAAATATTAAAATGAAAAATAAATCATTACATAACCTTACCGTTTGTTTTAAGTTCGCATTTATAGACTGGGGGAAAAAAAGACAGACGTATATCACGGCCTGCTGGAGTTTAGTAAGCACAGAAAACATTTTATAGCAACAATATTGAAGAAAGATATTTTGGTTCTCCGAAGTTGCCGTCATTAAACAAAAACCAAGATGGAGATTTCATTGCAACTAATTAGAAATTCGTCTTTCAGGTATGTAATAAACGATCTTCGCACAAAATAATGTACGATACACGAGCGGTATGTTTGTTTTCATGTTCTCGGAAATTAAAAAAGCTCAACTACGTTTCGCTTTTTCAATCTTTTCCTTGACCATGAAAACGTCAACATACCACTCTTGTAACGTATATTACTATTCTAGTGTTAAATTCTATCTATAGGAAAATATTTTTTTATGATCTAATAGGTTTATTTCCGTGCAATTAATTACGTAAAAATAATCTACTTATACCTCTGATTGACGTTCTGGCTGATATGTACATCTATTATCAGGCAGTGCATCTCCCTTGAAGATAGGCTATGTATCAGAGGAAGAACAATTGTTTGTATGCATCTGAAGTCTGATTAGTGTAACTTAATATGTAGCTAATCGGCAATGTATGCCATGGAGGTGAAAGGAACTGGCCACCCTATCTCATTATCTCCTGGTCTAGTTGCCTCATAAGTGGTGCCATGTTGGTACCACTTCTGAGGTTCAGACCTGTCTTCGGACAGTTGACCAAACAACAAAAATCTAATTAGTGCATACAATTTTAAATGAAGTTTTTGCCATCATGGAAAATTACTTGGCATCAAGCGCCAAAACACAGTTCGCTATTTGATTTCTCGATCACTACGTCGCAATTCTAATTACGAAGCCTACGAAGAACTTGGCTGTCTTTCATCTGACGGTTCTTCACGCGAGCGGATATCATTGTACTAGATAGCCAGAAATGTTTGGGCTTAATTCTCGACCCCACAGTACGCTTCGGACTGAATGAACAGCAGCCCAGCGAAGTCTGCCGTGAAAAGCAAAATATGAGTCTCATAGTCAACATTTTGGTACCCAGTAGGGTAAAGTTGCCTATTTCCGCGATACCCCTAATCCCGTGATACTTTTTAAAAATTGAATGTCAGTCAAAGCTTTACTGTTCGACCACAGCGCCAGACATCTTTCTCGATAGAGTGCATCTTTCGCCTACTTTTGAGACATCGGTGAACTTCCTAGCAAGATACCCAACCCCGTGACATTCAGTGAAAAAACGTATCACGGAGTTAGACAACTTTATCCTACAACATTACCACCTGGAAGGTTATTGGTCTTATAAATGGAGCACGAGGATGTGTTGCTAGAGAAACTCTTGAGGTTTTCCATAAAACTTAAAATCTACCATAATACTATTGGTCCTACTGCACCATCAGTCTTGAAATGCTCACTGACTATCATTAGTCACCGTTTATATTCCCCATAACTCGTTAATTTTTTTCTGTTGGTGACATACTTATTTCGAACCGTATTTTTGACATGTTCTTACCAGAATTGATAAGGAGGTCGTTCTTCCAGAACCTCTATTAAGGGCAGCTATATTGTATGTATTTGCAATAAAATTATTGTATATTTTATATGAAATCCTGAAAACAAAAACATTTCTTCTTATTTGAGGACTAGCCGTACCCTTGCGCTCCGCTGCACCCGTTAAAAATAAATATAAAGTAATTACATAATTAAAATAGGACGTTTGATCCAGGGAACATTCGTGTTTGATAGAAGCATAAATCGTTTAATATGATACTTAATTTAAATTGTATTTAAATAATTAAAATGCGATCATTTTGGTCCAGAGACACTCATTTGGTGCAATGGCAATTTCTTTAATCTGTTTCTTAATTTTTATTACATGCAACCATAGTTTAATGAAGATTGACATCATTTAGATTAATGTGTATATTTTATTTTACTTGTTATAGGTTTCCATTGAATTATGGTAATAACTTAATTTTAACCCTTGTTTTCTACGTATTCAGTAAATGGCGTTTGACCCACTATGGTTGTGAACCCTTCAAATAACTTAAATTATATTATATTATATTATATTATATTATATTATATTATATTATATTATATTATATTATATTATATTATATTATATTATATTATATTATATTATATTATATTATATTATATTATATTATATTATATTAGAAGTTACTGTAATAACATTATAACATTATGTCCATCTAGAGAAACTACACTTTCCAATGGTGAAATAATAATTAGTTATACAAATCGGTTAATTTAGCTTCCGATATTACTTCATACAAACACAGAAACATTCTCTGTAGGCTATCTTTCACAGCTTTCGATTGTTGCTGTCCAAGGCCCCTTTTAGACGAAGTCATTTGTTTTTTAATTCATTATACGGCCTTAGATGGCAGTTATTTGAATTTTAAAACTCGTTTATCTCATTAAATATCAGTCCTATCAAAATTTTTCATGGAATAAAACTTATCGCAAATTATTTTTAAAGAAACCATTTTTCACAAAAATCAATAATACGCGAGATATTTCGATTTAATTCACGCCCCCTTATAATCCCCTTTTAAATAATGTATTTTGAATGCCATATAGCCTAACATCTAAGTTACAACGAACTTAATTTATATTCCAATTTTCATCGAAATCCGTTCAGCCATTATCGCGTGAAAAGGTAACAAACATACAGACAGACATACAAACAAAAATTTCAAAAAAGCGATTTTCGGTTTCAGGATGGTTAATTATATATGTTAGGACCAATTATTTTGGGAAAATCGAAAATTACCAGAAAAATTTCGGCTACACGTACCCGTGCGCTCCGCTACACCCGTTAGAAATAAATATTAAGTAATTACATAATTAAAATAGGACATTTTGATCCACGGAACATTCGTGTGTGACATAAGGATAAATCGTTTATTATGTTACTTAATTTAAATTGTATTTGCATAATTAAAATGCGATAATTTTGATCCAGAGACCACTCATTTGGTCATAAAAATTATTTTAGGAAATACAGGAAACGAATGTACAGAATAGCCTATCAAGTTTTCTGTGCATAAGAAGCTATTTTAATCTTACCTGTCCTCGATTCACTCAGAAGTTACTGTAATAACATTACAGAATTATGTCCATCTAGAGAAACTACACTTTCCAATGGTGAATTAATAATTAATTATACAAATCGGTTAATTTAGCTTCCGATATCACTTCATACAAACACAGAAGCATTATCTGTAAGCTATCTTTCATAGCTTTAGATTGTTGCTGTCCAAGGCCCCTTATAGACGAAGTCATTTGTTTTTTAATTCATTACACGGCCTTAGATGGCAGTTATTTTAATTTTAAAACTAATTTTTCTCATTAAATATCAGTCCTATCAAAATTTTTCATGGAGTAAAACTTATCGAAAATTATTTTTAAAGGAACTTTTGTTATGTAACATTTTTCACAAAAATCAATAATAAGCGAGATATTTCGATTTATTTAATTCAGACCCCCTTATAACCCCTCTTTTAAATAATGTATTTTGAATGACACATAGCCTAAAATCTAAGTTACAACGAACTTAATTTATATTCCAATTTTCATCGAAATCCGTTCAGCCATTATCGCGTGAAAAGGTAACAAACATACAGACAGACATACAAACAAAAATTTCAAAAAAGCGATTTTCGGTTTCAGGATGGTTAATTATATATGTTAGGACCAATTATTTTGGGAAAATCGAAAATTACCAGAAAAATTTCGGCTACAGATTTATTATTAGTATAGATAAAGTAATTAAAACGTACATTGTCACATAAGACAAAATTTTCAGGTAAGACAAAAAATGCGTATTTTCAAAACTATTTATAGTAGAAAGGTTAATAAAATTTTGTTTAAATCTATTATTGTAGGTAAAACAACCACATATATCAATAAATAGTATTAAAAAAGTATTGAATTTATGACACTATTTAACTCTGTTTAGATGCGTTAGATGTCAGTAGTGGCAAAAAAAAAAAAAAAAAACCGAACCACCCTTGTAGCTGATTTCAGAGCCTTGTTCACTCCAGAGCACGATAGACTGGTAACTAAGACTTCCGTGGTTCGAATCCTGCCTGGGAAGGAGACATTTTTTTGTGCCTTATTCAAATTTATTCCAAATACTTTTCAATTGCTGGTAAAATTCATGTTCTGGGAATAATAAGTTAATTAAGTAGTAAAATATCACTGCAATTGAAAAGTATTGGGAATAAATTTGAATAAGGAACAAAAAAAAAGTTTCCTTCCCAGGCAGAATTCGAACCAAGAAAGTCTTAGTTACCAGTCTATCGTGGCTTTGGAGTGAACAAGGCTCGGAAATCAGCTAGAAGGATCGGTCCGGTTTTTTTTTTCCCACTACCGGTTGTTCTGTATGGTTGTGAAACTTGGACTCTCACTTTGAGAGAGGAACATAGGTTAAGAGTGTTTGAGAATAAGGTGCTTAGGAAAATATTTGGGGCTAAAAGGGATGAAGTTACAGGAGAATGGAGAAAGTTATACAACACAGAACTACACGCATTGTATTCTTTACCTGACATAATTAGGAACATTAAATCGAGACGTTTGAGATGGGCAGGGCATGTAGCACGTATGGGAGAATCCAGAAATGCATATAGAGTGTTAGTTGGGAGGCCAGAGGGAAAAAGACCTTTAGGGAGCCCGAGACGTAGATGCGTAGATAATATTAAAATGGATTTGAGGGAGGTGGGATATGATGATAGAGAATGGATTAATCTTGCTCAGGAAAGGGACCAATGGCGGGCTTATGTGAGGGCGGCAATGAACCTCCGGGTTCCTTAAAAGCCATTAAGTAAGTAAGTAAGTAAGTACTGTACATTTAACGAATTCATGCAATTGTGACAATATTATTTTAACAAGGAAACGTATATTTCTGCTCATTTTATGTTATGTTGACGGTTAAATTTTGTTGTGTTGTCTGTCTGGTAGATGCACTGCAGTGTTTTACCTTTTTTAAATTTGGAAACATATTATTATAGGATTACTAATTTTTTAGTGTTTTAATAATAATAATAATAATAATAATAATAATAATAACAATAATATTAGGCCTAATAATAATAATAATAATAATAACAATAATAATAGTAATGGTCTATTTAACCTGACAGAGTTAAGGTCATCAGCCTTCTGTAACACTCAACCAGGAGTAAACTGAGTTACAAAAACACTACAAATTTACAAATTACACTACCTCAGGTATACCTCAGGGTGAAATAGGGTTTATTAAATTGGATAATAATAAAAAAGTACACTACAATTTTACACACAAACTGAAGAAGATAATCATAATGTTTCGAAAGTTTTTTTCAAAATGAACTGATGAAATCTTGAGGAAGGATAGTCGTACATTCGTAATCTATACTATAACGCGAATATTGGTATAACTATGTAAAAACAGATGGTACAGCTTGCGATTTGGAGAATTCTGATTGCACAGATATGTAGAGGACACTGTCATCTATCGGAAATAACTCCAAACTCAATTTTGACCGGAGGTGGACAATTTACGTTTCGATTAATTGCCCCTCATTTAGTAACAGATTAAGTTATTTCATTTACGCATGTCCTCTAGTTGATACCTTAGGAAGGGAAAATGTAATAATTAATATCACAACTAAATTGTTATAGAAGGCATAAAACGTATAATCACAAAATATAACCCATGTCACACTGTGATACTCATTGCTTGCTATCGCTACATTTATGAGGGAGCATGTAATGACATATGGGGACATTTTCAAGAATTGCAAAGGAAGAAGAATTAGAATCAATGCGACACTGTCGCAAGACTTTCGTTTTCAATTTTTATTTGGTGGTATCTGTAACATAACCCTCTGTCTCTTTTGCGTCACTTTATGACGGATTTGAAATACAGGACACACTTGTTTGAATTTCCGTGAGAAAGCAAATAATGTAGGTTATACCTATCGCGTTGCTCCCTTCACTTGTTTGCTTCGTATTACCTTGGCTACGCCTGAGTGATCGATAAACGTGTGATATATCGATTGCCTTCGAGTGATTAAAACGAACGACGGTTGGGCGGTTGTTTTTTTATTCTCTTCTTAAATCTCATGTCGAATTCGAAGTAACATTTCAGAATACTACACACATAAAATACTATAATAATTCATTTAAGAAATATAATTTCATTTTCAGGATTAAGCAAATGAGGAACTCATTTTCAAAACGTCTCTTGTCCACCTGATAACGAAAATGAGCCTTTTGTGTCCATGCATTCTTAAAATATAACTTTACATACAACTGTCATGAATTGGCTTCAAAACGCCCTCTAAACCAGTAAAGTCTTGCGTTAAAAGTGACTATTGTAATTAAACTGACTCTTGTAAACAGCAAAAACTGTGACTAAATATTAGTTCCAGCTTGGGAATAGAGTCTCATGCTCCATTTGAGTCTAAATGCACCCAACCTCTTTGGTTTCATAATGTCTGTTGTCTAGCTAGTAAGAAATTTTAAGCCTAAACACGTTTTTCGTGATTTCCCACAAAGTTTTGAGAATGTACGAGGGTCTTTTGAAAATAAGCTTCTCACATAATCACTTCATTCTACAATCTGTTAACTGTAGAAAGTGATAAAGCAAAATAAATTTAAAATTGCACGTAATTTCTATTTCTGCCACATACATTGAAATTTGAAGAAACTCGTAGAAAAATGTTAGGCCGACATTGCTCTTCCGATTTAGTACAATGCGTTTGAGTCTAAAGAAAGCAGCAAAACAATACAACGTGGTCCAAGCTCCCCATATACTCGTATCAGTAAGGCATCGTGTCTAAACACGTTCACGTCTGAGTATTTCTCACAAAATAAATATTATTCATCGCCTTGAAAACGGCGTACATATAAAAGGTTATTGCTGGAAAGCTTAAGGTAATATTTATTTACTTAATTAATTAATTAATTAATTAATTTACTTATTTATTTATTTATTTATTTATTTATTTATTTATTTATTTATTTATTTATTTATTTCACTTATAAATCCAACCTATACCCGTTAATTTTACTACAGAAAAAAAATATTAAAAATTTGTTTAAAAAAGCAGAAAGCTTACTCAACTGAATTGTTGTTTAAACATTTCAAAGTTCTCAACATTAAGCAAATTTATTATTTTATTTTATTAAAATATTTTCACAGAAATCTTAATAACTTTGAAAGGTACATACATAAATATAGAATTAAAAATACGAATTCTCTGCATTTGGCTGCACCTAAATGTGAAACCAATGCAGCTTTTTATCATAGCATGAGTCAAGGTCCCCGATTATTAAACCAATTTTATTCTAATATTATTTTAATCACGAATCCTCTCCAAATTAATAAAAAATAAAACAATTTGTACTGGATTTATAGTTTGGGTTTAAACATATTAAACACTTTTTAATCTGTATTCACTCTCAATTTTAATTTTATTTTTGTCTGTATTGGAATCCCCTCCTGAGCACGAGTCTTACTTATTCAGGAGTGGGCTAGTTTATCTTACATTGTATTAACTTGTATTCATTTCAAACTTACTAGCAATAAAGAAATAAATAAATAAATAAATAAATAAATAAATTTATTTATTTATTATTTACTATTTATTTATTATTGTACTTTATAGATAGATGTATTTTAGAAAATAAAATTAATTTGTATTAATATTATATAAGATTAATTTTTTTAAAATGACTTAACAAACTCTTAAATACCCATTCCCATATGCTAGATTTTTTACTGTATATAAAATTCCTGGATTTTCATGCTCTACCTAACCATATACTTCCCGATTGTAGGGGACTTTCTCCACATGTTAGGTTACATCTAAGTCGCTTTCTCTTATATCAACGGAGCATTCATTACAATTTCTCATGAAGCATTATGATCGTGCTTTAATGCACTAGAGATGCACAAAAAAGAACAAAACTGTTGCGCGAAAGCCTATGAAATCCATGGGGTACCAGCCGAATGTTTGCCTCACGTCCACATGCCACAACAGAGGTGAAAGATCATCCAACCAGTACGGGGATAACTTGTAGTTAGCACGATAATCCCTCCAGCCATTGTAGCTGGCTTACGAAACCTCTACTGGCTGCAGTTTCTCAAATTCATCACGATGCTGGGTGGGCACCGGTCTCAAATACTGGCCGAAATTTCATGAGAAAATTCCTACCCTCATAAAGACTCTAACCAAATTGACAGATCGGTAACTGTTGGTTGATCGATTTTGACAAAACAATTCTCTTCTTTTAATGATTTGAGTTATTAATTTGGCATTTTTCAAGCAAAATCTGTCAAACGTTGTGAAGTCGGCTGCTAGAGTGGACGTGAAAAATCCAACAGATTGAAAGAGACGAAAGGATATACTTAAAGGAATGGAAAACCTATATTACGTTTTATGATTAAATGCACGGTTAATTAGAAAATTCAATTGGAAATTTCAGCAGTTTGGCAACATCGCCGCTAACACACTGCTCTTTTTTTTTTTAGCGAACTACCTCCTATCTCGCTTTCTGGCTAAAAAGCCGATCGCATCGGTCAGTGGCTTCAAATTAGTGATTTTTAAATTAAATTTACGCTAAAACTGTCCACTCTATTGAAATACGCCAGAAGGATAAATGATTCTTTATTAGATTTTCTATTGATGTGGACAAAAATCACGATTCTACTCGCAACAATTACAGGATAAGAGGGTGTTAAATATTTGGGGGGGGGGACTTTTATTTCTGAGAGAACTATGGTCTTCCTATCAATATGGTGTTACACATTTTTGTTACATACAACATGAGCTATTGACTCTGAAAATCTGTAGGGTTATTTCATTTCCACTTTGTGTAAATAACACAAAATAAATCTCGGCACTGTATTTACCGATACAAGGAATTGTCGACCTGGTATAGCACTGGCCTTCTATGCCAAGGTTGCGGGTTCGATCCCGGGCTAGGTCGATGGCATTTAGTGTGCTTAAATCCGACAGGCTCATGTCAGTAGATTTACTGGCATGTAAAAGAACTCCTGTGGGACAAAATTCCGGCACATCCGGCGACGCTGATATAACCTCTACAGTTGCGAGCGTCGTTAAATAAAACAATATTTAAATAATCTTTACAAGGAATTTTTAAACATATTCAGCTGGAATGTCACTTTCCTAAATGACTAATTCCATTGCGTTTTCAATGACAAATTCAAAAAACACAATACATAACTTTATGTAAAATGGCACAGAAATATGTAATGTACACTGTGTCCACACTAAAAGTATATAGAAATAACAGCTTATATCGTAACTTGGATAAGTTTTATTAAATAAATTTCTTCTGCATCGTACAGAGTAACTGAAAAAGTTTTTATTTTCACTAGCACACTTCATCATGAGCACCATTTATAGCTCGACAGGAATCAAATCGATACTCAACCTCTCGCCAGGTATTCACCAACATATCAGGTGTTATAAGCTCAACTGCTTGAATGATACGCTGTCTCAAATCAATCAAATTACGAACTTTTCTGCTGTACACAACATTTTTAATAAATCTCCACAGAAAAAAATCCAAAGGAATTAAATCCGGGATCTAGACGGCCAGAAAGCTGGCCCATCCCTACCAATCCAAATTCTTGGGAAGGTTACATCCAAAAAGTTGTAACATTTCCGTGAAAGTGTGGTGGAGCACCATCCTGTGAAATGTTAAACCTGGCGGAAATTCCGTAATAGTAAAGTTCTCCAGCGTACGTGATTTACGTGGGCTTCTAGCAAATGGTTCACGCACCTGATCCACAGTCATTTCGGTCACATGCATTTTAGAATGTTTCCCTGTCTTTGAAATTAAGCTTCCATTATCTCGTAGAGTTCTATCCCATTCGTAAATGGATTTCCATATGCGCCGCTGAACACGCGTAACTGAATTCAATTCTGCAAAGCACAGCACGCACTGAACTTTTTGCTGTACCGTCCACATCTCTATTGACAAGGAACTAGACTGATAAATGCAAATTTTCATTCTGCAACAATAAGCTTGAAACGAAACATTTCACACAACAATAGTCATGCAACAATAAGCTTGAAACAAAACATTGCACACAACAATGGCCATGGAAAAGATATGAAACGAAATCTTGGAAAGTTTTTCTATTGATTGAGCTTTATCTTATGGAATTATAATATACGGTTGTGAAATTATAAGCCATTATTTCTGTATACTCTTAGTGTGGACACGGTGTGTATCAGATATGTATGAAATTCATACACTAATTTCAATAACTCAAGGATCGTAATGTATCCAGATTCTCGAAAAATGCTTTCCAGATCTGTAAATGAAAAGCGAAAGAATTGTATTATAATTGGCTTCTAGCGATAACAGATAGATGCGTCTAAACTTCTGTTCGAGTTTTTGTCGTTTAAGCAAACATTGTTAATTATTATTTTCTTTGATCTGCGCGTGTAACGTTACGGTCTAATTGCTGAGCTGTAAACGTTAACGATTCTGTAAAAGCCGTCAAGAGTGCTGCGCGCTGTTATCTTATCCGACAGACATTGATCACATTAACGAATGAAGGATAATTTCGCATGATCTACTTGCACGGTATCTACAAGGAGGTGTGACGACTTGATAGAGGATGTCAGCCATTGTCTACGTCAACACACAAGTACGCTCTTCAAATTCATGCAATACCACGCCACTAGGCTTGATTAGTAATACGATATTCTACGTTTCTGCTAATCACAAGGTGCAGCAGAAACAATAACACAACTTACAATAAGATAATAAACGTTAAGCTACAAACTATGTATTTATTACTTAGGTAAAAGAGACCTGCAGAGGAAAGCACTATTTTATATGGTCAAACTTAATAATACTATTCGTACAAAATTAATGAAGAGCAGATCGGTTTCTGCAAGGAACGATCCTGTTGTGATGGCTATGATTCTGGTAAAGAAACACAGGCAATTGAACATGAAAACTCATATAGTTTTTGTGAATTATAGAAAGGCATTCGACAAAGTTAACAGAAATGAATTAATTTAAATTCTAGCACATGATAACATTTCACAACAAATAATTTCCAATATAGGCCTATACCCATATTTAGTATATTTAGTATTGTTTGTATGCATCTGAAATCTGATTAGTGTAATATGCAGTTAATCGGCGTTGTATGCAATGGATGGGAAAAGGAACTGGCCACCCTACCCCATTATTTCCTGACCTTGTTTGCCTCGCAAGTGGTGTCTTGTTCGTATCACTTGTAAGGTTCAGACATGTCTTCAGACACTTGACTAAACAACAATAATACATCTTGATTACACAACTTTTAACACTATATCACTTCGGAATATGTATTATGTCTTTCTCGTGTTAAACTTTACTGTACCTAGTTAACATGTTTCGGCCTGTTATTGGCCCTCTTCAGAACTGGTTGTTGCTGGTCTTGGCGCCTTTTGTTTTGTTTCCTGTGAGGGTGTGTTTGTGTAGTGTAATGTGTAGTGTAACATCCAAACAAAAAGCCAGAATCTAAACACACTAGAACAATACGAAATATGCAAACACACAAAAACACATCCAAACAAAATTCTCAACACAAAACTAAATTTCAGAACACACACACTCTTTGACTTCACATTACACTACACAAACATACCCCGATAGGAAACAAAACAAAAGACGCCAAGATCAGCAACAACCAGTTCTGAAGAAGGCCAATAACAGGCCGAAACATGTTAACTAGGTACAGTAAAATTTAACACGAGAAAGACATATAATACATATTCCGAAACAATAATATGTTACAGGGCTTTCATTTCAAAACTTTCAAGTCTCAATAAATAATTATTTAAACTGGATTCAATTTAAACAAAAAACACGGCAATTTAGATATTGAGAGGGAAATTTGTAACCAGACTTAATTGCATTTCAGATTCCATCTCCACCCCCAGCCTCCCCCACTTTAATGTAAAAGAGCATTCAATTGTTTATACATCTCATTCATTTGTTTTCGCATCTTATGTTTTCCATCCTCACCTGGCAACCTGTATTTTTGTTATTATCAGTTGATTGTAGGATGAAAACACAACTTATTTCGTGTAATTTCCTAAACTTAATCAATGAGAATGATTTATGTTCTCTCTTGAAGGGTATACACTATTTTAAAATAATTTAATACACAAACACAACTGTTACATGAAATGCTCAATAAGTTTTTGTAGCTTTATTCTCTTCAGCTCTAACCAACAACAACAACAACAACAACAACAACAACAATCCAGGTTGCCAGACAACTATAGAAAACAAAAGATGCGAAAACAAATGAATGAGGTGTATAAACAATTGAATGATCTTTCATATAATAGGAGTACCATTTGAAATTTCAAATTAGGGCGGTTGGGGGTGGGGGGTGAAATTTAAAATGCAATTAAGCCTGGTTTTAGATTTCCCCCTCAGTACCTAAATTAACGTGTTTTTTATTTAATAACACTGAAATATCAATTAAAGTTGAAAATTCATTATCTGACTGGAGGCGAATAAAAACTGGAGTTCGCCAAGTTGTGTCTTGGTGCTGTTCAAATCTTCACGGAAGTGAAGAAGAAGCGAACCAAGAATTTCAGATCTTGAACGTAAATTATTACAATGATGATTATGATAATGACGATGTTGTTGTTGTTGTTGTTGATGATGATGATGATGATGACTTTTATGGAACTCAGATTCTTTTGGTGAGTCGAAAAATAGTTGGACGTGTGTAGGACAGCCAGACGGAAGTTTGTCAAGCAGTTCTGTGGTTTCCAAGACGGAAAGGAAGCGAATGTTACAACACGAACTCGGTGTGCTATTACCTATTTACCCATTAAGAGGAGAGAACGTGCGCCGTTCTTGGTCTTGAAAGTTTATGGCGGAAATGGGCGATTCCTTGGAGAGACTTGTCATAAAAGAAAAGAGAAGAGGAAAAGTGGTGACGTCACCGTTCAGGATATATTGTTTTCTCTTTTTATTTTCTCTGCCTGCCATAAAAAGGTTAAATGAGTTCAACGCATTGCACCTTGGACTTGGAATTTGCGACAGATTCTACGGAAGGAAGGAAGTAAGCGGTGACACCCTTCACAAAGACAACAGAACTACTCCCTACGTCACTTCCTCCACTATTCAAATACCCAGGGTTATGCTTTTGAAACGTATCCCATTACACCAGACAGTCGGGTACACATGCATCTAATTTCATGCCACAAATCATTAAATCGTTAGCTCTTCTTTTTCTTCCTCTTCCCCTTGCTTATTAGACTGTTCACCGTCTTTAGGATTTGACTTTTGTCATTCCATGTAATTTCGACATATGTGTCCACACCTGTGGAATAACAGTTAGCGTGTCTGGCCGCGAAACCAGGTGGCCCGGGTTCGATTCCCGGTCGGGGCAAGTTACTTGGCTGAGGTTTTTCCGGGGTTTTCCCTCAATCCAATATGAGCAAATGCTAGGTGACTTTCGGTGCTGGACCTCGGACTCATTTCACCGGCATTACCACCTTCATCTCATTCAGACGCTAATTAATCCAAGATGTTGATAAAGCATCGTAAAAAACCTAATAAAATAAAAAATCGACATATGTCACAGTTTTATGTAATAGTGAAAAAGTAAAATATATATCGATGGCTGAGAACCAGATTGTTCTAAGTCCAACTTTTTATAAGACAGAAATCTGTGTTTCATTGTGTTCCAGTTCTTGTCTGCATATATGAATCGAAGAAGATTATAAATATTCCTCTCCATAAGATTGGTATGAAGCTATTTCAAATTGTTTCATGAAGCTTTGAATTTCAAGAGCTTAAAACAGCTCTGCAGAATAATAAAAATAGTAAAATTGATTTGGAACAGTCCTTCCAGTGCATCCTTCAGTAGGCAGTTTCTTCTAAGCCAGTGACCCAAACAATTCATTTTCCTCTTCCTGTTCAGTTTCAGCATCATTATTTCTTCATCCACTCTTTCCTATAAAGTCTTAATTACAGTCACAGTTCAATTTAAATATATACAGAAGAGTTTTGTAATATAGTCTATTAGTACAACCAAAGTTTTATCAATACTTAATACAACACAGTATTCATGAAGCTTTGTTGAATGTCATGTATTCACCTACAAAATAGAAGGTGTGAGAAAATAGGTACTTCTTTAATTTGGCCCTAAATAATCTTCTGTTATGAGTTAAATTTTTTATATCCATAGGGAGGCTATAAAAATGTTTACTCCCATATAACGCACTCCTTTTTGATAACACGATACTCTTGCCGATGGAGTATGAAAGTCATTTTTGACGCGTATTTATAGTTTGAACTGTTGAATTAGTTGTAAAGTTTTCACTATTACATATGTGGAAGATTATTGATGAAAAAACATACTGACAAGCTATGAACCAGCGAATAGGGATTACAAAGAATGGACACTGAGCGAATTTTCCTGTGTTTTGTTTCTCTGTGCGCCGGCATTTAGTGCCACTTTCAAGCGCTAGAGGTTAGTGTAATCGAGCACACTAAGATAATAATTGAGAATAGAGTTGAGACACAGGATCCAAACATCGTCTACCTTACTGCATAATCCAGTAACGCTTTGCTTCAAATAAATTCAAATTAACAGCTTTTCCTTATTTCTCAGTGACAAACTAGTTGTAAAATAATTCTTTATATTTTATATATAATAAATTATATTATAAAATTATGTATCAAATTCGTTTAATATTTGTATACAATATAATATAGGTATATGGTTTTACTTCTCATAGGACTTTTTTTTTCAGCGCTATCAAATCATTACATATTTTAATTGTTGATGGAGGTCAACGTCTCAACTCTCATTATAAAGGAACTCTAATGTCTAGACATTACAGTTAAAGACGGATTTATTATTTCATCGATCCAATTTATTTTATTTGAGTACATAATGTACTTAGATGTATTGATTGTATGTGTTATATTTCCGCTGTGTCGACTGCTATCTGGTGTGATGTCAGTGCCAACTCCTGGGAGAAAGCAGAATCTCACGCCCAAACTTGTTTGAAGATCATTGAAATCAGTCCTGTTACATCAAAGGTACCGACGCGAAGTAATAATAATAATAAACATACAATATATATATATATATATATATATATATATATATATATATATATATATATTGTATGTTTATTATCTAACCCATGAACACTGTTTAATTGACCTTACATGTGTGTTTTAATAATAATAATAATAATAATAATAATAATAATAATAATAATAATAATAATAATAATAATAATAATAATAGTCATACCTAAATTAAATTAAATTATTAAACTCGATCACAATTATAAGTTCAATTTGACTGCGCCCGTAAGAAATCGTTCAGCCTTTTCTTGAAAGTGGTTATTGTCTGGCAGCCCCTAATCTTCTGAGGTAGAGAATTCCATTCACGGGGGACTGAACAGTAAAAGAGGATGAATAATGGGATGTTCTATGGGCAGGAATTGCTACGATTTGGCTCTCCTGTGACCTGGTGTTTAGATTGTGATTGGAGGATAAGTAGTTGAACCGGAAACGAAGATAATTTGGAATAGAAGTGTCCATACTGTATAATTATCTATACGCTGACTGAACCAATGAACTACATTTTTTTTCATATTGGATGTACTTGTTACCCAAAAATGAATAAAATATTCTAGGACAAAATATTTAGTTGGCACAGAAACTAGTGGACAAAGAACAATTGGGAAAAAATTATAGACACAATAATTCTTGACCGAAATATTAATGGACAAGTTTTTTTAGTGGACGAAATGTTTGCTGGACTAATTTCTTTGGGCAAAGTAGCTGTGGACGTGAGATAGTGGACAAATTGTCAGATGGACGTACTGCTGTGGACGAATCGTCTTGGAAGCCTAGAGCATTTGTCATTAAACGCCAATTTTTCATGTTTTTTTCTTTTTAATACCGAGGAGCTACCCGAAGATTTGCAACGCAGCTTGAGCTGATAAAATTAAATTGTGCTATCACTCCTTTTTGTTGAGTCGAGTAGTTGCCATCCTTTATATTGCTGCTAATAAGACATACGAGGCGTTGTCACGTTTTGCTAGATATGGCCGTCTTCATGCAAACAGTCACAATTTGTTTATTACCGATATTTATTGTTTGTATTATTTACTTAGGCCTGCTATTATTGTTTAGATTTCCTTTATCACCACATCTCGCTTTATGATCCTGATTTCCTACAATTATCTCAATGAAAAATAGCTTCTATATCTGAGTATGAATCTCATTCAGTCTAGACGATACGGCGCGTTAACTATGACCTGAAGGATTGAATAATCTCTATTACGTAATAATCTTACCAAAACATTCCAAATTCGAATACTATCGTTGTAATTATCACCACGTAGTAGTAAATGTATCAGATAAAAGAATATAATCGCTGCATTATTCGAAATATATCTCGTGGGGAGGTTTTACTATCAAGCTCACATATCATATCCAAAAGATAGATAGGCTATCGACCCGGTAATGCGAGCGAAAAGAGATTTGGAATCTTAACTCCGGAACAGCCATAATCACTCATTTCACTGCCACCGGATAACATACAATATCACAACAGTGGATAAGTTAAGATATCTCGCGTAGTACAGAGTCTATCTTGTCGCGTTCTTAAATGGGAGATATTGTATCTACAATACAAAAAGCTTTCCTGTAACGAAACTGGGCCTGTATTTCAGTTGATATGGGTATATAAATATTCGCACATACATGGTCTCGGGACAATACTGTTCGCATAATGGGGTAAAAAATGAAGCTCGTATACAGAGTGTAAGGGGTGTAAGTGCGTTCCTTTTCACAGCCATCGGGGACGGTCTACAGTATCAAAAAATTTCCATACAACATTGCGTTAAAACTTTATAGTTTTCCCAGAAAAAAAAATTCTTTGCTTATTTTATTTGCGTTATACTGCTTATATCGTTAGTAAAATTACGAAAACAATTACATCAGTAGATAATTATCTAGCAAAGAGGTACTATTAGTTTAAATAAATATATGTGTGTTCTCTTATGCTTTCGTGAAATTAAATAAAAATGCATGCTTAAATTTGTTAATATTCTGGTGTGAGAGACGTGGCAACGTGTTCAGCAGGCAGTACTCTGCACAGACGTAAATACGAATCAGCTGAGTTCAAGCTCCCTGTCCATAGCTCTACTGCCGAGCGGATGACAGTTCAGTACAGGGTATTCAATAAACAACTTAGAATGTCATTCACAGTTTAGGAATATCGTATGTTATTAATTTATGGAGAAAGTCGTCGTAATTCAAGTGAGACAAGAAGGATGTACCGTCAACGTTTTCCTCAAAGAAGGTTACCTAATAGGCAAACTTTTGTAGCAGTTTCTCAACGATTTTTAGAAACTATAAGTCTCTTACCCCGTTTCGAAAATCACACAACCAGAAATTTGTTCAAATATGATACTGCTTTACGGAAGCGGGAGAGATTAAAATCTTGTATTAGAAAAAAGTTCTTGTGATTTTGTGCAGAAAACCATTATTGTTTATTTCTTAGACATTCAATAAAAATGGAGCAATATTGTTACATAAAATGTAAATTTACCATAATGTTCTATTAATGACATTGAAAGTTTGTATTTGCTGCTCGTTTTATGTAAACAACAGTATTGTCATGGTCCGCTCTTGTATTAGAACAGAGCATCTGTACCGGTATAACCCGTCTGAAGAATCATTGCAGACGGCAGGTAGAGTAAGCTTGAACATAAACATGCGATCGATACTGCATTACGTCACCCTGTTCTGACGCACTATGCACAGCGCTGCAGTAAAGAAATGCCTCAGTTCAGTTCGTTCAGTCTGCTAGTCGGTATTAGAAGTGTGTGTGTACACAAGAGCGAATGGAAACTCCGCCGAGACACTCGTCACGCGAAGTCTTACACACGCAAAGCAGAAAGATTATATACAATGTGGTAAAATTTTATAAAGAAGAGAAAAAGAAAGGTCTTATCATTCCATTAACGAACGCTGTGAAAAGAACAGCAAAGGCGGTGGGGAAGAGTGAAAGACATGACATATTATAGCTAAGAAGATGAGGAAGCAAAGGGTATTGGAGGACAATTTTCAACTCCTGGTAAAAGCCGCCCACATCGAAAGAAACTTGTACTTGATGATTTTGAAAAATGTGTCATCCGCAGAACTTTTTTGGAGTTTTATGAGAAGAGAAAAGAAATTACGACCCTACGCAAGCTTCTGAATGTTGTTAAGGAAAAGATACAGTTTAATGGGGGAAAAGATGCATTCTGGAGGCTGCTGAAATCTATGGGATACAAATTTAAGAAATGCAAAAACATGCGACATGTTTTAATGGAGCGGTCGGAATTGTTGCACGTAGTGCAGCATGCCTGAGAATGCTAAAACAAAACGAAAAGGGGCAAAGAAGCCAATTGTTTATACAGATGAAAAATGGGTCCGTACTCATTATACTGTAAAAAATGTGTTGGCAGCATGATGAAGTGCAAGGTGTGCAAGTAAACCAAAGTGTTGAGCAAAGGGCTATTGTTGTGAAATGGGATTCATCGAAGGGACCGAGTTGGTATACGACTCCAAATCTCAATCTGCAGATTATCATGATGAAATGAACGGCGAAAATTATAATACATTGTTAAAGGAACGTCTCATACCAAATCTGCCATCTGAGTGCATTGCTGTGCCAGATATCACACAGTACGAGAAAATAAAGTACCAACAATGGCCTGTAGAAAATCGGACATAATTTCATGGTTAAAAAATCAAAATCTCACTACAGACTCAGAATTAACCAAACGAGAATTAATAAAAATAGTTAGACAAAATAAGCCGCAAGCTGTATACACAGTGGACAGGATTTTAAAAGAACATGGGTTTACTGTACTCCGACTACCACCCTACCACTGCGACCTAAATAAATAAATTAAAAAAAACTTGTTTGGAATTTGGTTAAACAAAACATAGCATCTAAAAATGTTGGTTCCATTTCCCTGCCAGTTTTCAAACAAATGACCGCACAATCAGTAAGTAAAATCAGCAAAGAAGACTGGATAAAATGCTGCCAACCTATTAATCATATCGAGGACGAATATTGACGTCGTGACGCGTTAATGGAAGAGGAAGTTGAAAGGATAGTAATAAACATAGGCATTGTGAGTAGTGATGAAGAGTGTGATGAAGATGAGATGGATTATGATAGGCCAGGTAGCAGCACAGATACAGCAGACGAAGGCAGTTCAACTGATAGTGCAGATAAAATTGAGACCTCTGCCTCGGGCATACAGCTACTTCTGGAATAAGGTACGTGTATATACCGTACATGACAGAAAAAGTAAATTCAATTATGGTATTAGTAATTGTATTTATGTCCATAACAGCTGTTGATGTTTTTATTGTCAGACTGTACCAACATTTCTCCAGCTGACTCGCCACGCATCGAGACTGAGCGGATCGCATTCACGACACACGAGCGCCCTCATCTGAAAACTGCAATGTTTCGTCAGACGGATTATATGTCTGTACCCGCTTGAACTGTACTGTGTACTTGTAAACCCCCTCCTGCCTAACCAGCAACGTTGTCAAACGTCTAATATTGTAAACTTTAATAATTAGTTAAATATTTCAATTATAAAGGAAATTGTAAGGACACTCATTACACTCTGTATGTATAAAAATCTTTACATGGTAGAATATTATTGATGTATTCACTCAGTAACAGTCTACTTATTTTTTCTATAGGTGTCAATAAACAAAGTCCATTCTTGTTTCTGTAATGTTTCTAACAAATTAATGATATTTGTTTTCTGTAGTGTTTCTAAGAAATGAAGTGTGTCCCCGTTTCTGTATTGTTTTAATAAATGAAGTCCGTTCTCTTGGCGTTTCGTCAGCCCACGCGAGTTGTGTGGATATAAAGGGAAAAGTTGAGACGGTGTCGGATGGAGTTCCCGGGTAGCTCAGTTGGTAGAGCGCTGGTATGTTCAACCAGAGGTCCCGGGATCGATACCCGACCCCGAACAATTTTTCCCTTGAATTTATTCAAATCTGCTTTACAGGGTGCTTTACCTGAAAGACTAGATTTGCATAATCATTCCTTGCTTGTTTATGAAATTTAGTTTCATTCCCATCCCTTCCGTTGCAGCAGTGTCCTAGTGTATCACGTTAAATGAAAAAGAATTTCATAAGTCTTGTTAAATGTGGAGGAAATAAAGTAGAGGTTTTAGGTTATGTTTAGGACATAACATTGTTAGAGGAAGTGTTACAAATATGGAATACCATTCTGTTTTTTTTTTAACCTACATGTTTTGAATACTGTACGTATAGCATTGCCCAGTTTATTGCTGATCGTTCCTGTGAATGGTAGGCCAACACCAGACTTAGAAGTTCGTAAGATGTTATAAAATGTTTGAGAAAATAATTTCCTCAAAATCTAACACATTTTTTTTTTCATAAAAATGGAGGTAAAATATGGAATAGTGTTAACAAGTTAAAAGATTAACAAAATTTCAAAGTCAAAATGGCCTCTACTAACAAGAAAGATATAAATAACTACTGAAGCTTTCCTGGCGACGTGATAATTCGAAATTTTCTCTGGCTTCCAGCCAGGTCATAAGTTGGTGATCCACCGACGTTTCGAGGATGTTCATCTTCCTCAACTTCAGGGTTAAATCCTCAACTTCAGGGTTAAATGAAACCCTGAAGATGAGGAAGATGAACATCCTCGAAACGTCGGTGGATCACCAACTTATGACCTGGCTGGAAGCCCGAGAAAATTTCGAATTAAGAAAGATATAGAACAAGCATTGAGCATCTTCATTAGAAGGTGTTTTCCCAACCGCAATACTGAATACAGATGAATCCTCTCTCATGTCTTTTCTCGAACTTGTTTTATGGCTTCTGGAATTGCCTTTTCATTCCACTGTTTCATAAGCTTGTTGGAAGGTGAGGTTTTCCCTCCTCCTACATGTGCCAACAGTAGTAACGAAACAGAAAACCAGAGTATAAAGATGGAATATTAATAATACTAGTTTTTCATATTGTGACACACTGATGTAAGTCATAACCTTAAAACATATAATAATTTTAAAAAGAAATCAATTAAACATACGTTACTATAAACGTAGATTATTTCTTTTTAATAATATATATCCTTAATATTTGTAACTTTGAGGAATAATAATGTATATTCAAGAAAAGAATCTACCGCCAAAATGTTTACTTTTCTCGAAAACGCAATAATGATAAACGTTTCAACAGTTCAGCTGCTAACTGCAAACTAAGACATCTCCGCGAGAGTATCAGACTATCAGTGTGTAGTAATTTGGAAAACTTCCATTAGAATACAACAAGTCTCAGGTCTATATCACACTATTTCATATGTGTATCCCTATTTCTTATTTGTAACACTTTCTCTGTATATATATTTAATCATTTTTATTCAAATTATTTTCGAATTTGTGTTCATCAGATCATTTTTAAATCTTAAAATCGATATGTTATATTAAACAATGTACAGTATAGCAAGTATTTCCTAGTTCAGAACTTGCATTAGAGTATTGTGAGGCTAGCTTTTTTCCCACGAATTGTGAGTACAATTGATTTGCAACAGTGCGTTAATACAGCCTCCCGAAGAACTTCTTCCCGGGCAGGGTGTGAATTAAGATTTCTGATGAGAGAGGACAGAATCCTAAGCTAGAGAATACCTCGTTGGTATTGAACCTCGGATTCATTTCGCCATAATTAATCCACATATACCAAATTCATCATCATGCATACAATAGCCTAGGTTAAGTTCACTGTGCGGCGTGCTGAATAGTACAAACGTTCAATCGTATCGGTATTTCTCCGAACTAAACGTATTTAAGTATTGCATTACTTCTCTTATCTTAATACACCCAAACTGATGACAACAGAGCGACAGAGGCGACCCCAACCTCATTCCATACGGCTCAACGCTTGGTCGCACTGAGTTTCTTGTCTTGCATCTTGATCATAATAATTATATCCATGAGCAGACTTAAGATAATATGTTTAATTCTTAAGTTATTGATTGTTGTCAGCTTGCCGGTGATGATAATACATCAGTATTATTTTCTTTGCTTACTTTATATTTTATAAAGTTTACTCGTATTAAAACAATTATATTTTGTGAGGGGGATAGAAATTATCCCTGGAAGGGATGTTAATATGAATTTATGAGAGGGGGATAACTTTCCAACAGGGGGAAATCCCCCATCCCCCCGTTAATTCCCACCCTGCCCAGATGACAACGTACCCGTGTCAAAGTTACAGCTCTCTGTTCATTTGTCAAATTGTTATTCACTACCCGGCATTTCATGTGAATTGAAATAGAATAATTTCTGAAAACGAGCCGCTTTTCCAGTTTGCATTCTAGAAGAGTAATAACTTTTCCCAGCTCTACTCCAGAAAACAAAGAGCTTTCACGCAATGGCGTCTCGTGGCCTAGAATTTGTCCGGGGCTATTTGAAATATAGTTTATCATATAAAACTAAAAAGTCATTTCATTATTGCTCATAAAATTACATTACCTTTACTTGCATTACACTATTTTACCGCGATACGAACGCAGCCGCGACAGAACTGAATGAGCCCCAACAGTCATCCCTCTCCTGGCGCCTTCACTCGCTACATCTGTGTTATAGGATCTACTATCTCCGTGGACTGAGCGCTACCCCGAACCAGGAACTACGTCATACTCTTCTCGTTATGTCTGTATTGGGGATCTAGCATCTACGGGCTGGAATTCATCTGTCGCTTCCACAACAGAAGACTATAGCATCTCCTCCGCGCAGATGAAGTCCAAATCGTGACTATAAAAAGAACGAAACTTCCTCTATATTTGAGAGTTGTTCGTAAATATCTGAAATAAAATATTACATAAATTTTCATGCTGGCCTGACCCCGAAAGCCCCAAAGGACGAGACGCCCCTGGTCTCCGTTTCAGGAAAAGAACATTTTCCTGTCTCTACCCCAAGAAAAACGAATTTTTAAGAACATATCAACTTTCTGAATCTCATTGTTAGAAACAGGATAACTTCTTCCTATTTTTATTCCAAAAAATGTACTACTTCTCCCCATTTGTTTTAAAACAATCTCTATTCCAAAAAAACAAACAATTTTTCTAATATCAATTTAAAAAAATAAGAACTACTTTTCCATTTTGTATTTCAGAAAACGAACAACCTTTTCAATCTGCATTCCAGATGACCAACAACTTTCTTAATCTCTGTTCAAGAAAGCGACCAAATTTTTCAATTTTAATTCCAGAAAACGAATAGAAGTGCGCGTCCCTACCCAAGAGAAAAAAAGTGTTCCCAGGTCTATTGCAAAAAAAAAAAAAAATCTCATGTCTATTCCAGAAAAATAACAAATTTCTCCATAGCTACTCCGGAAAATACCAACCTTAAGAATCTATTAAAAAAAAAACAATTTACCAATTCTATTCTATAAAAGGAACAACTTTTCCCACTTCTATTGAAGAAAAAGAATTTTTCCGTCTTTACGCGAGAAAAGGGGAAACTTTTCTCAACTATACATCAGGAAAAGAACAATTTTGCCCGTCTCTACTCAAAACTAGGCCAACTTTTCCTGTCGTGTCTATTCACAAAGACGTCTTTATTCGCCAATGTTCCAGAAAAAGATAAACTATTCCGATATATGTTTTAGAAAGGAGAAACTTCCAGAAAAAAAAAAAAACAATTTTCCAATCTTTATTAAAAAAAAGACAAATTTTCATGCTTACATTCCAGAAAAGGAACAACGATTTTCGTCTCCATTTATGAAGAAGAGGAAGAATATTTCACAGCTCTATTCTAAAACTAACAACAAGCTAATAATAATTAGTATAATATTAAAATGTGGACGACTAACTAATAGTTTTTCTTCTGCAGGTGAATCGCCCACTCAGCATGAAGAAAGAAGGAATTCAGACACGAAAAAGGAAACCGAAAAACCCGGGCCAAGGTGGTCAGGGGTCTCCTGCCGGGTCCGTGGGATCGCTCGCCGGCGTCATCAAGACAGAGATGAAGCCGAACATTCAGCATGGTAAGTTGGCAACGGCCTGGTATGTTATTTATTTTAGCATTTGCCATTTCGAGTTCCGTTACTAGCATTTTTTTATAGTACACTTAAAACAATTTAAAGAGGAAATGCACTTCCTGCCCTAGACCAAGGTTAAGAGCGTTCACTATGCACACTTGAGACCGATCAACTGTATCGAACAATGACAGGTTGGCTTTATATTTAACAAGTCCAAGCTTCGAACCTCGAGGTGGACTATTCGATACAGGGCATATTATTTTTTCCTACACTTATTATACAAGTATGTAGGTATGTCGTCTTCACAAAAGTTTACCATTTGACGTATGGCTAGAGCGTCAGCTTTTTTTTTAAGGAGACCCGTATTGAAATCCCCGTCGGCACCAATGAATCGGGGATTGCAGAAACAGTATATGTCATGAAAACTAAATTTTTCAGTAGACACAAAGAACGGTATTACTGGTGGTAGACCACATCATTTGTTATAGTACTGACTTCTTCAGACAGAAACCTAATAGATGTGTCGTTTTATACCAAATTTATTGAAATCTAATGAATTGTTAATGAAATAAAATGATGTATATTAGCTTGACATGTGCTGTTTCTGCAAGGAATCAAAATTGTAGTATAATAATTTCAGATCAATTAAAGTTTATTTGTCAAATTAGGGACATAATATATGCATAGGCCTACTCTGTACTGAATACATAAGTTCAACATATAAATGAACTTATTTTTCCACAATAGGCCACTGAAGAATATTATTGTAAAATTCTTGATATTCATGTTGTATGTAACGCATTAATTTGTGTATATCGTCAAGCTTCTCTCTTTGAATTGGCACGATTTTGTCTGGATATGCCAATAAAGAAGGCAAATATGGTATTCTCCTTTGTGCTTACAAGCAACCATTCTCATGGGCAGATAAAAAATTAATATTTTCTTCTTCCATCATTTTAATAATGGCAAAAGAAGTGCTTACACAAATTTTGGCCACTCGAGCACAATTATGAAGGTCGTAAAAAATGAGTTTCGTTGGGGCCGTTTACAGAAAGAGAACAAAATTTCATGGAAAGTTTTATTGGAACAGACACAGCAATTGTTGAGTTATTTTTCAACATATTCCCCACCAGAATTGAGACATTTGTCATTCAGTGGGATCAATTTTTGTATCCTTGTGTCGTAGATGTCTGCTCCTGGATTCGGAACCAATGTGCCGGCATATGTCTTTAACATGAGTTGTTTCTGCGCGCTTCCAGAATTTCACAGGTCTCCAAATGTGAGACGGCTATACTGACGTATGTGGTTTCTGCATGAAATGGTAGCCCCATATCAACAGTCCATGAAACTCGAATAAACTCATTTTGCCACAAATAGTGACATGTGCTGTTTCTGCAATCTCTGATTCAAATACAGGATTGATATTTTCCGAATTTTTTTTCGGAATTGTACTGGGTAACGTCTATATGTCCAAGTGTCCCGATGAAATTAAATGAAGTTGGTGCGGAGTAAAAAATTCTTCCCGATTTTAGAATGAATACATTTTTCTCTTTGGAGTGATTTATTTATTCATTTATTTATTTATATATTATTTATTTATTTAATTTATTGATATTTATGTACTGGACAACAGCAATAGCCCAATAAAAGTCCAGCACTGTGATACAATTAATACAATAAAATGAACAACTATGGTACATATTTAATAATTGAGATAACAACAAAACGAAGAACATAGATTACAGTGATTAATTTACAAGAATTAAAACTATTATATTTTATGGAAAGGAGTTGATTCTTACAAAAGTATTACCAATTTGTGTAGAAAGATTATGCAAACAGCAAAGACATTGTCATGTTCCAATACTTCTATAGGCTACATTGAATGGATCGAAATTGCCTACATGTATGTTAGCATTTTTAATACATCTGGAGACCGGTGAGAAAGATTCGTAATTTATAAAATAGAAGAGTTTTTGATGTCTCACGTCCTTCATAGGAATACGAAGGCTGACGCTGTCTAAGAAAGATTGACAATGCCACCTTTAAGGACCTTACATAAGAATATGTAATCAAGATCATGACGTCTAGCATATAAGCTTCGACATTTAAAGTGCTCGCATTTTTTATCATAGTTAGTTATTAGGCAGAAATCTGTACGAACATAATTATATAAATTTCCTTTGAATATTACATAACTTTTTGTTCCTGCATACATTATTAATTTTATCTTTCTGTATAATAATTTAGCTTATAATATTGCACAAGATTTTCGTAATTTGCACAAATATAATTTTTCATTTGTGCATTTTTGCGACAATTATTTATTTTCTAGCTTAAACCCTTCCCTGAAACATCTTGAAGCAAAATTTCGAGTTTTGGAGGAAAGATCTGTTCCCTGGCCACTCTATCAGTTCATTACTGAAGAGAGAGCAAGAATCTGTGTGCAATAAAATCGTTCAATTGATGACCAAGCGGAAGACTTTGTGCTGGATATATCGTTTTTGCACATGTGGTGTCAAGCAGTATTCGTCATATTCTCTTTGTAAAGATTTTCTTATTTACAATTATTATTTTTATAATACATTGATTTATACCACCACCATTCACAGTGAATAAATTTTAATTACAAGATGACTTTTAATTAAAATTGAAATTAACATTATTAACCTGTGTTTGTCGTCGTAAATCAACTCGAGATAAGACAATGTTATTTTATATTCCACGTGGAGTTGATATCGGCACGTGAATTAAAAATGTTAAAGCATCATTGGTAGGTGAGCTCCTGGTGATTTGAGCGACATCTGAGGAGGCCTAATCAATAAACAAAGTCTTATCTTATCTATTCAAAGGAAAGCGTCGTCTTTGACACCGGCTGGGTGAAGAGGAGGCTAAAATATAGGCCTACTCATATGCCAGAGAAAATAGAATCCTTGGCAAATGTTTTATAATATAGTTTTATTATTTTAACAAGCGGTTTTTTTTAAGGGTAGGTACCTTTCAGACTAGATTAGATTCATTGCTTTTAAAAAAAATATGCTTGTTATTGCTGAACTAAAAAGCACATCAATACAGTCTGGTATAGCCTATATATATATATATATATATATATATATATATATATATATACAGGGTGTTTCCGAGGTGGTGTTACAAACTTTCAGGGATGATGGCGAAGGGCATATGTGTCAATTTGAGATCAGGAACCATGGTCCGGAAATGACTGAGTCGAAAGTTATAAGCAAAAATAGTTGTGTGGAAATGGAATTGTAATTTGGCAACACGTGCCCTCCTTCCCTTAACCTTTGGAACAGTCATGGAAAAATGGTATGGGCCGGATGTCTCCTACGTAGCTACTTGCCCCGATACAATCTGTGAGCTTGTCTACTGTTCCCATTGTCTCATCCGTATTCGAAAATCAGGTCTGCTTATTCCGCTCTCGTGTTCCTCCATTTCACTAGGACTGATCGACTGGACACTGCAACTTGTACACATACACTGCTGTCTACAGACGTGCATATCAGGACCGACCATGTCCGTTACACATTACGCTATCTGCATTGCTTTTTGTGTAGTTTCCTGTCCCCATCCCTCAGACAGCGCACTGAATGGAATACTGTAAGTAGACAACGTAAACAACGTCAGATGAATACAGTATGAGTAAGATGTACAGATAAATACACATAAATAAGGTGTACAGAGGAATAAAATTATTTCATTTCCACAGAACTATTTTTGCTTGTAACTTTCGACTCGGTCATTTCCGGACCAGGGTTCCTTATCTCAAATTGATACATGTGCCTTTTGCCACCACCCCTGAAAGTTTGTATATATATATATATATATATATATATATATATATATATATATATATATATATATATGACACTAGTTCTGAGAGATTTGCATAAAACACCTATTGACATCAGCAACGTAATCTAATATAAATCTATAGTGTAACTTTTATATAATAAGATAATTTCTGAGAAGTATTTCAACCCCAAAATCCTCCTTTTTGTATGTTCGTGACTATAAGCTTATTGATGTTCAATAAAGAAACGTTAAACGTTAAATGGTGTAACGGGTTTTACAGCTAACAAGCAAAGATTCTGATGGGGGCAGATAAAACAGTTATTTTTTTCTTCCACCACGTTAATAATGCCAAAACAAGTGCTTATACAAATTTTGGCCATCCCACCGCAATTACGAGACCGCCCAGAAAGTGATTTTCTCTGGGGCCGTTTACAGAAAAAAGCACAATTTTATGGAAAGATTTAATGAAACAGATACAGCCAGCGTTGGGCTATTTTTCAACATGTTCCCCACTGAAACTGAGAGATTTCCCAAACCAAGGGATCAGTTTTTGTATCCTTGTGTCGTAGAAGTCTGCCGCCTGGGATCCGAACCGGTATGACAAATGTCTCATTTCTGGTGTGGAATATGTTGAAAAATAGCGCAACAATTGCTGTATCTGTTCCAATAAATCTTTCCATGAAATTGTGCTTTTTTTTCTGTAAATGGCCCCAGGGAAAATTACTTTCTGGACGGCCTCGTAATTACGAACGAGTGGCCAAAATTTGTATAAGCACATGTTTTGACATTATCAACATGGTGGAAGAAAAAAATGTTTATCTCCCCCCATTAGATTGTTTGCTTGTAAGAGCAGAACTTTTAATGTACCGGTACATGTAACACGAGAAATCGGAATATGCGAACCTATAAAAAATTATCTTTGACTTCTTAGATCGACCTTCCTTGCTTATGTTAAAATAATAACAGCCAAGGATAAAATCAACAGATTTATAAATAAACTTGATTTCTGGTTGTCAATACCACTTGACAAAAAGAAATTTGATTCCTTTCAGGTACTAAATACCTCATGAAAAATTTAGCTATATGTGATAGACAAATATTTTTTATTTTATTATTTTTTATATTTATTTAATTTTATTTTTGTGCTAACATGCAATTAAGTTCCTACAATTTTAAACAATACTTTATTGAGTATTTTCCGGAAAAAACTCAAAACAATTACGATAGCCACAGACGATAATGAATCCAGTTTTAGACAGCAGCTGAAATTCCAGAAAATGTGAAGAAAAAACTCATTGAAATACTGCACGCATCTACTGATTGAATGTTTAAACTAGACTTTTTTCGCAGAGCGTATACCAGTTTTGGATTTAAAAAATGTAATAATACTTTGAGCTTGCAAAAGTACGTAGTTCTTAAATGTTTTAATAATAATTGAAATTTCGTTTTACAGAAAATACGTTTCTTGTCGTGATGACTAGAGACCAGATTTTAAAGGGAAAATTTTTCATCAAAAAAAGACTAGAAAAGGAAAAGTTATAGCCAAAAAAGGACTTGAAAAATGACTATATTATTACTCCCCAAAACACACTTCAGCACATTCATGGATATATATATGGCACAAGCAATCTTACATTATCTCTTCACAACATAAGGAAAGTGATTGATAAAATGGCAAACTTACTAGTGTTAATTATATAAGCACGTGTGGCTTACAGCTGTTACGGTGTATACTGTACACCATCACCAGGGCCTACTAGATCATGGCGTCATCTTGATATCGCTGCCTGTTGTAGGGGTGTGTTTGCGTGTTGAAAAGTGGAGTCATTTCAGAACACACTCACTATTTGTCTCCACTTTTCAACACGCAAACACACCCCTACAACAGGCAGCGATATCAAGATGACGCCATGATCTAGTAGGCTCTGAAGATGGTGTACAGTATACACCGCAACAGCTGTAAGCTACACGTGCTTATATAATTAACACTAGTAAGTTTGCCATTTTATCAATCATTTGTACTTAAGTGTTAAAAGTAGTCTACGCAAGATTCAAGATGGATAAGGAAAGTGTTGTATTTGAAATAGTCAAAAAAGGACTTCAAAAAGGACTATATTACTCCCTCAAAAGGGTGCTATTTTAATTGAAACACACTTCAGTACATTCATGAATACACATAGACCACACAAGCTTGTATTTATCGCTTCACAACATAAGGAAAGTGTTGTATTTGATCACATTCAACATTTCAGTATTTTGCAATATGATTCTGCCTCTTTGAATGCAGAATGTCTTTATAAACAGAAAATGACCGCTCAACATCAACTGAAACCAGAGGTAAAATTTTTCTTTTTATCCTGAACTCTAAATCAGCACACTTTATTGGTTTTTCAATGCTTGGAATCAGAAGAAGAATGATATTTCTTTTCGCTTGCTCAGGAAGTTATAGGCCTATCGGAAAACATATAGAAAAATTATCTAAATGTTTGCGATATTCTGGCAAAAAAGGACCAAAACAAGAGATGTTTAAAAAAAAGGGGGGGGGAAAGGGAATATGGACTAAAAGAGGGAAAAAAGGGAAGTCAAAACTACATAATTTGGTCGGTGGAAGATAGTTTTGAACATCGTAATTAATTATATCATGTTGAAATAAAAAAAGGGATTCCTTTTAAAATCCTCTTTCTAGTGATGACCATCGAAGTAAAAGCGATAAATTTTCTTGAACTTCGAAATGATATTATTTTATGTGCATGTAATAGAGAATCCAGGTTTGAAAAGCAGCTTTCTGAAAAACGGGCACATTTTTCGCATTAATTATTTCTTACTCTATAACTACTGAGGCATTTTTATTCTATGTTAAACCACAGTCTAGTATAATACAGTCACGAAGATTGAGTTGTGAGGGTGCTAGGAACAATAGACTGTGCTGGTACTATTTCGCATTGTCTGTAATGAGGCGATATTAGCGATCCTAGTGGGTAGCAACTAGGCCTATCTATGGATGCATATTTACTACGTATTGAGCTTCGTGACTGTATATACTAGACCGTGGTTAAACGTTGTTTACGTTTATGTTTCTAAATATAAAATAAATGTAGGCCTATGTTAAGAATTTTCTTTTGTCTCATTTTGTAAATTATCTCGCCACCCCCTTTATTTTTTATGCTAACCTCACCCTGGGCCCTCTGTTCTAAACTGATGACAGTTCATGGAAACCAGACAGAGTGACGTGTGACAAATAGAGCATTCGTCAGTATTAACACGAAATGTTACACTTAGACTATAATCTAGCACGGCAAGCGGAAGCGTGCACTTGACACTTACATTGCTATATAGACGCGAAACTTAAGATAGCACTGGGAGCGCTGATTCCATGAATCAGATGCTCAACGTGATACCAAGGCAAGGCCGAAGACAAAACCGTAAAGCTAACGGAAGTGCGTCACTGATCGTGGGTGTGTCCAGAGAGATCCTACACAGGTCACTGTTTCTTGCAAATATTCATGTTTGACAGATAAAATATTTCTTTCATTTTCGACGCAAAATTTTTTTACCGAGATTCGATGCGTAATGTCGGCGTAACAAGAAAGTATTTGTGTAACCAGTCGTATAATATTTTAAAAGTATATTTATACTGCTTTAAGTCGGCCTAGGTAGCATAGTCGGTATAGCGCTGGCCTTCTGTGCTCGAGGTTGCGAGTTCGATCCCGGCCCAGGTCGATGGCATTTAAGTGTGCTTAAATGCGACAGGCTCATGTCAGTAGATTTACTGGCATGTGAAAGAACTCCTGCTGGACAAAATTCTGGCACACCGGCGAAGCTGATATAACCTCGGCAGTTGCGAGCGTCGTTAAATAAGTCATTATTAAAATTAAGTTATACTGCTTTAATGTAAAACAAACCATTAATAACTTAGAGTATGTAAAGGAGTCTTTTATGAAAGGCATTGATGCTGAAATAAAATAGACTACTGTGTAGTAAAATACATATTATAATACAGTAATTACGATGAAAGAGTGATAAGTTCATTACAACAAAACATAGAAAAAATTACGTAGAAAAAATGAGACGAGGTCGAGTCTTCTATATCCGAGATTCTGTTACGCACTTAACTTAACAAATATAGACTACAATTTTTACGATTTTTTTTCATTGAAAATATTGAACAAATTTACATTTATCCATGACTGGTATCCAAACTGAGCATTATTTCACCGTCCTTAGCAACCTAAACAATGGCTATACTGACAGCACTGAATTAATTCACTTGTGTATTTATTTATATTTTTGAATATCCAGATTTATTGAACCCTACTTTACCATTAGGTATATTAGGGTTATAATTAAATACATTTCCGATAAAAATACACAAACGTATACATATTACTTAGACAGACAGTTATATCACATTCAAGTACATAAATGTAAGTATATATATATATATATATATATATCACACATAGAAACATGTATATGACATAAAAAGCAGACATATTACATAAAATTATATAGATATGACATGCAAAAAAGAAAACAGACATATTAGCTACATATACGAGTACTCCAATTGTACACAGAACCCTGTTTTACCTGAGCTAGGTACCTATGTTAGGGTTATAAATACATCATTATAATATTTATATGATATTGATGAATTAAATCTCATATTGAATCTTTTTAAGTACAAACTGATATGATTTTTAAATTATATGGCTGGATGAGGTGAAATAAAATAAGAGGAAAAAAAAAAAAAGAATCTTATGTTTAAATAAAATTAATAACATTTTACAAATATATAAATTCAGCATATCTATACAACATTTTATAATGTAAATACATGAATGAATGAAATGAAATGAGATGAAATTAAAGACTAAAATACAATCTTCTATTTCAGTTAACAAGTTTGATTAAGATTATTGCTTAAATCACTCTCTACAACCAAAATATTAGCAACAACAATAATATCCATAGGCTACATTATTCATTTAACTTCTTCACAAACAACACATTACACTAGAAGGAAATGAATTGCAAAACATAAAGAATATAGTCCGAGTTTGGGATTCGTCCACAAGAGCGTGACGACATGAGCAAGTTTTACTTACCAGGTTGAGGGTTGGTTACTGTCGCCTCACACATGGCCATCACCCGGAGTGTGATGTATGCCGTGTTCCAGTTACGGTCGAACATATTTTATTGCATTGTAGGAAATATGACCGTGTCCGTCGTCAATATGCAATTCGGCGGAATCTACGTGACGTTCTTGGAAATTATTTCAATTATGCAAATGCAATTCTGAGATTTTTTATCCAATACAGGACTTGACAAGGTGATCTAGATTTTATTGACCGTTGTTTGCTTACCCTCCGGTTCCTTTCTATCTGGAGGTTATATTTTTTACTTCAACTTGACATTTCGGACCGTCTACATCCGAATATTTTATAAAGTTTTATTGTTGTTAAATCGCCAGATTATTTGTGTCTGGTGGCATTTGTTTTATCATTTTATGGTTGCTTTTCAAGATTAGTCTGGGATCTAATAATTGCTCATTTTTATAATTTTTAACGAATCACCTATTTTTTTTAATGTGACAACGATTTTTAGATCGTGTTTGGTTTTAGCTTATGATACTGTTCGTGTTTGTTTTTGAAAGAATTTTAGATAAGGATACAAATAGCCGTAGTAGCTGACGCGCCCTTTTTAAACCTCACAAAGTAACAAATCAAAGGCCTACAATTTTAAAATAAATTTAGATACCAGTACTAAAATTTAGATGCCAGCAGTGGCGCCAAATTATATGGACCCGTGGGTCCGAGCCCACTCAATAATTCGTTGTAATTATTATTATTATTATTATTATTATTATTATTATTATTATTACTATTACTATTCAGGACATTGGTTTATTTCAACTTGTAATTCAAGTGTTTGAGTTAATTGCAGCAATTTTTACATTTATGGATGTATGATGTAACAAATGAAAAGTTAAAATGAACCCTAGCAAATCCAATGTTATTCAGTTCACTTATAAAAGAACAGAAAATCAATCGATCACTCTACAAGGTGAAGAAGTATCACATGCTGAGCCAGTACGGTACCCAGGGTTGGGCCAGTAAATTACCTGTATGTATTTTACTTGTAATTTACATGTAAATACGTAATGTAGAAAACTGTTTTATACACGAAGTAATAAACTAACATTTATTGATTTTGACAATCTAAACATCAATTACTTCGTTCCTTTTAAGTCCTGATAAGAAAAATGTCTGTTTCAGTAGAAAAAAATTATTTATTTTTTTGTGACTTTATACAGTAGTTTCTACATAGATTGTAACATTTGTTCATACTTACTTTCATTCACTCTAATACTTAAAAAAATAGCACTGTTTTGCTTACTTTCGTTTGTTTGTTGGAAAACCCCATAACATCCTAACTAATTTATTTTTTTGTGACTTTATGTATATTATAAAATACAACTAATAGTGAATAAACCTAACATTGGCAACTAATATCACTTGTTAAATACATTTTGACAATTCAAATAAAATTAATTAAACTAAACAGTTTTTATTGATTTCCCGAAAGTTTTTTTTGTCACTTGTGGGGTTTTAAAAATAAATGATTATAATGAGAAAGGCGTTTTATAGCATAAGAGTTTAAGGTAAATATTATGATTTGAATATAACTCATTAAATGTAATCGTTTTTCAAATTTTATGTGGTAAATGAGTGACAAATCATCAAAGAGTTTGGAAGCATGGCTGAATAGACTTTTTGTATGTCAGAACATTGATAAACTTATTTTTTCAATCTTTACTTCCACTGGCATTACTGTATTTATTGATCGTAGACCATGTGTACAGTTCTGTGTACAGTAGGTTTATTTAGCCCTGACAGTCGCCGGTGATCTGCGCCTGGGTCAGGCGAGTCCATTAAGTTACGCCAAGGGATGTCGCCTGCAGTCAGAGCGATCGAATGTCACTCATGCGGTATAGCGTTGTGTTTACAGCACAGTTAAGCTGTACTGCATTCCTTTAGCGACCGCTCGCCCTTATCTCTACTCCGGAACTCTCCCCACTACTCCTATTACTTCCTCTCTTTCGCGTCGCTGAGCTGTCAGGACTAAATATAATCGGTCTGAAGAAACCTTTCACTTCATCCGGTATAAATTGCAAAAGCTTCTTAAGGTCTCCATTTTTTTAAACATTAATTGAAGGTTCACAGCCATAGTGGGCCAAGCGCCATTTATTAAAAACGGAGAAAGCAAGGGTTAAAATTAAGTGAATACCATAGTTTAATGGAGATTAATATATTTTTTCTTGGTTATTTAACGACGCTGTATCAACTACGAGGTTATTTAGCGTCGATGAAATTGGTGATAGCGAGATGATATTTGGCGAGATGAGGCCGAGGATTCGCCATAGATTACCTGATATTTGCCTTACGGTTGGGGAAAACCTCGGAAAAAACCCAACCAGGTAATCAGCCCAAACTGGAGCCGAACCCGCGCCCGAGCGCAACTCCGGATCGACAGGCAAGCGCCTTAGCCGACTCAGCTACGCCGGTGGCTAAGATTGATATATAATTTAGTTTGAATGCGTATACTTTTTTATTACTTGCTATATGTTTCCATTAAATTATGGTGATAACTTCATTTTAACCCTTGTTTTCTACGGTTTTAGTAAATGGCGCTTGGCCCACTATGGTTCTGAACCCTTCGATTGATAGCCTCGAGTTATATGCTAGGTTTGTTGATAGTTCAAACGGTAAATTTTCATAAAAAAAACAAAAACAGAAGGACTAAAAATAAAAGTTCTTGGAGGTTTTTTTTTACGTATTTTACATTTATTACGTTAATTACGCATTATTTATGCGTATTCTACTGTAATGTAAGTAAGCTTTTTTTACGCTTAAAGTCCCAACACTGGCGGTACCTAGGTCTGTACTTGGACAGAAAATTGACTTGGAATACACATAAGAAACCTAGTGGAAAGATTCCGACATGAACTATAATTATGAAGTTACATATCTGTTAAAGGGTTCATCACCTCTTTAAGGTCTTCTTACAGTGGCCAAGTGAAGAGTAAGAAACGTGTTTATAAAGAATGGTAAATCCTGGAATCTGAGTTATAATACCAATACTGTTAAAATCGTTGTCCACTTCTTTGGACTACTTTTTTTCTATCCCTTCTTTACCCAGCTTCGAGTCGAGTTCTGAAATGAACACAGGCAGAGAGCATGCCAGAAATGAGCTCCACTGAATCACAGCTTTAAAAACGTTCATTCCCTTGAGAATCTCGATTTCGGTTTCTCAAGCATCACAATACTTTATTTTTACAGTTCGTATAATGTAAAAAATATGTCGATAAAGTGTTTATTGAAGATACTTTATGACATTGCTGTAAAATAGCTACACAAGTGTGTCACTAGCTTTATCTTGAAAGCGTTATCAGTACAAATGCCTTTTTAAAACAAGCTTATCATTCACCGGATCGACGGTGTTCAATAGCACACAGTTTATTCAATACATTTGTTTAAGGGAAGAGCATTAAATTGCTGTTCATGGAGAACATGATGATGGATGACATGGTGACGCAACCATGACTGGTTACTTATCAAGTTTGCGGAATACTTACAAATATGGCGGCCGAAAACACTCAGCCTATTGTTGTGCCGTTATGATTGCCGCCGAAAAATGAAGAAACATGTTGACAATCATTCTGACAAGAGGAAAACAATTCATCCAAACGTAGTTAGTATTAATCAGTTAATTAATAAATACCGGGTGATTCAAAAGGTTATGTCAATGTACTGAAAACGGTGAAATGGCTCATTATTTACAAAGACACCAATGTAAATATTAGTTGTTCCTATTTGACACCGACGGCAAGCTATCGTCGTTGTTCCTGCAATAATTGCTATGTGCAAAATATAAAATTTTTCAGTCAGAAGAAAAAACACATTTATTCATCCTATGGCAGCCGTACATAGGAGACTGTGAATTCTTACATTTTCGACACAAATTAATATAATTACATATAGGAGATTTAATTATTTGCTGTATCACTATTTAAGTTATTTAATAGAGAAAAAATCGGTGAAAGGGCTCATCATTTACAAAGATAGTCTACCCTTGTAAATATTAGTTGTTCCTATTTGACACCGTTGTCAAGGTATGCATTTTATATTGTTGTTTAGAAAATTATAACTTTAGCTCTGGTAACTGAAAGGCAATATTGTTTAGTTAAGACTATTTCGTTTATATGACGTCATTCCATTTTCGACCAATGAAGTGTAATGAAATTTTGAATTCCAACCAATCATACTCACACTTTGCGTTAATTTTTGCAGCTAGATTTATCGCTATCAATTTTTCGCATGGTTTTTCTTTTGTTTAGTCGTTGTCGCAATTGTTTACCCGTAAATTAATGATCATGAATACATTAAGATGCAACTACACGATTAAACTTTTCTTTCAACTTTAAACCAATGAATGCAAGATTGATATTTAATATTAATTAATATATTTACGCTGTGAAGACGACGTTCAAAACGGCGCACCATGTAGACACAAAATCTTCATGATCTTAATTGTACGTACCTTTTAAACTTGATTCTTTCAATATTCTTCCCAGATTGCACGCATACGCGATTGGAATATTGAACTGTGTAGATGAAGCTTTAGTTCCGTTACACACTACAGCGAGAATGCGTTTGTCGAGCTATAAAAAATGCTTTCCTGTAGCAATAAGTAACGGTCGAAATAAGGCACAGCCGACATTGGTCCTGCTCCCACAGGTAACTTAACCTATAATTGTAGCCTATAAAATTTGTATTTTGTGAATGAAATAAAGCAATTGGCATTACTGAATAATGACATCGAATTTCTTTATTGCAATGATCTGTTTCAACTTCACAATGTCTGAATAGGTTAAGTATTCGTAAATATACAATTATTAACATTTTGTCATCGAATTTTAGGAATATATTATTTACATTTTCATTTTATTCACGAAATAGTCCTAATAAATGTCAGTCGAGGTCTGAGATTTCCCAAATAAATCTCAGACCTCTCGTGACATTACTACAGATAAAAGCCCTGTTTTGGATAGGATTTTTTTTTCAATGAGTATAAATTGGATTTTAATAAGCTTACAAAATTTTCTTTGTTCTGCAGATCACTTCTAAAAGGTGAACATTGTTTGTCTACAAAATAATGAAACTTAAAGAATTAAAGTGTGTTTTTAAATAATTTCTCGAAAAAATCACAATATTATTCAAAACCGGGCACGGGTGCCAAAATTAGATAACTGAAGTTATTAAATATTTGAAAAAAATTTGGCAATATGACCCCATATTTCTTACACACAAATTTAATAATCGAAGACCTAAAGGTCGAAGAACTGGCTTTTTTTTTAAATAGTCGTGTCATGTGCCGATTTTTTTAAATAGAAAAGGTAAATTTATAACATCTCTTTATCTTTTGCATTTCGTACAAACTGTGTCTTCTTAGGATTTACAGAGTTCTAAAGTTTCTGTTGGAAGATGTATTGAAAATGGACGTGTCTAGACTGAAAATAGCCACAACTGGGTACTTATCCAAAATCGGGGTTTTACCTTAATTAAGTTAATTCATTTGTAGTGACCAAAGTAATCCCCGATCCCTTCGTTAATATTTTAATTGTCCACTTAAAATCAGCCTCAGTGTAAGTTATCGTGATCCTCAAGAATCAATATTAGGTCCCCTACTTTTTCTAGTGTTCATAAATGATCTTGTCTCCCTAATAAAAGATATAGGCCATCATCCCATATTATTTGTAGATGACACAAGTATAGTAATTACAGCCAATAACTCCAACACATTCCAATCTTCAACAGAGGAAATTCTCTTCAAAATATATGACTGGTTCGTAGTCAATAAATTAGTATTAAATTGTTACAAAACTAGCATAATTCAATTTAAATTCTGTCCAAATTCAACCTCACAAATTACAAGCGTTATAATTAACAGTAAGTCCCTTTTATTTTTATTTTTATTATTTTTTTTTTTTTCAAATTTAGACCGGCCAGAGACCGTTTACCAAAGTTATGTATTTTGTTTTCTGTTTTCATTTTCATTTGTTTCCTTTGTTTTACTTACACTAATTCAAACAGAACACCCATGCCCGAGGCGGGGCTCGAACCCACAACCATTCGGACCAAGCGATAGGGACATGCCGTGCTCCTACCGCTTGAGCCATCCGGGCCGGCAATTTAGAAACAACAACAATCAAATTTCTTGGCTTACAAATCGATAAATCATATTAAAGAAATTTCCCTCAAATTAAATACAGCATGTTTTGCTATTAGATCTATGCAAAAGATAGTAAAAAAACAATATACTTTGCATACTGTCACTTGGTAATGAGTTTTGGAATAATATTTTGGGGAAATTCCACAGATAGTAACAGTATATTCCTACTACAAAAAAGAGTAATTAGAATAACAGTATGTGCCAAATCTACGGAATCGTGTAGGACTATTTAAAAAAAACTACAAATAATATCCATGGCTTGTCAGTATATTTTTTCAATAATAATCATACTCGTATGTAATCGTCAAAACTTTGTAACTAATTCAACAGTTCATACCATAAATACACGTCAAAAAATGACTTTCATACTCCATCGGCAAGTCTATCGTGCTATGAAAAAGGAGTGCGTTATATGGCAGTAAAATTTTTTAATAGCCTCCCTATCGGTATAAAAAATGAAACTCAAAACATAAGATTATTTAGGGCCAAATTAAAGAAGTACCTCATTTCTCACGTCTTCTATTCTGTAGATAAATTCATGACATTCAACAACGCTTCATATGCTAAAACTTGTGTTGTACTAGTAGACTATAAGTTATTGCAAATCTCTTCTGTATATACTTCAACTAGACTGTAACTATAAATTAAGACTTTATAATAGTATTAAGTTTTTTGACTTGTTCCATATTCTAGCTGTGAAGCAATGTATGAATACTATAGAATGTTAATAAATACAATAGGGAAAACATTGGTAATGTTGTGATAATTTCAAGAAAACTAATTTAAAATGCAAATGTGTAAATATATCCTTATTCCGATTTTTTCATCTAAAAGACGATAACTTGCTGTACAAATCTGGAGACATAAAAGATTGGATACGTTCTTTAATGTGCCAAAAACCACTTTTACAACTTAAGCTAAAAGGTTGCTTATTTCGTGATAAACTTGGTAATTTCGTGATATTGCATTGATAATTTCGTGAGAGGTAAAAGAATTGTGGAAAAATTCATTAAAGTCAAATGAAATTCTCATTTATTGTTACAAGTCTTCAAACATAGTAATTCCGTCTAATATTCATAGCAAGAAAACATAGAAATACATATCAACACATAATAAGAATGAAATCAAAGTAAAAATTGAAATTGAAAAGGGATCTTCTTTGTCCTGAAAGGGTGAACACTTTTATTACGGACTTTACTATAGCCTTTATTACTAGGGTAACTCCAAAAGTAATGCATAACGTTTGTTTAAAAATTATATTTTTATCCTACAGATTTCTATTTGCACAGAATGTAGATACATCCTTAGGAACAAACTGTCACTTTTCCACATAATCCCCGTCCCTTTCAACTGCCTTACGTAACCTAGGAACGAGGGCCTGTAGACCAGCACGGTAAAAGTCTGGACCAAAACATCTGAACCACTCTTTAGCAGCGTGCACAAGGGAGTCATCTTCTAACCTCGTTCTGCGAAGGGATCCTTCAGTTTACCAAAGAGATGGTAATCGCACGGTGTCAGTTCAGAACTGTAAGGCGGATGTTTCAGTGTTGTCTATCCGAATTTTATGATCTGGTCTGTGGTCTTGTGACTGACATATGGCTGTGCGTTGCCGTGCAATAGCAGAACATCCTGCTTCTCCCGATGTCGTCGAACACGACTCAGTCGAGCTTGAAGTTTCTTGAGAGTTACCACATACGCGTCAGAATTAATGGTGGTTCCGTGTGGCATGATGTCCACAAGCAAGAGTCCTTCTGAATCGAAAAATACAGTAGCCATGACTTTTCCTGCCGAAGGTGCACTTTTGAATTTCTATTTCTTTGGTGAATTTGCATGATGCCACTCCATTGTCTGCCTCTGTCTCCGGTCCAAAATGGTGGAGCAATGTTTCATCTTCTGTCACAATTCTTGCAAGTAAGTCATCTAGCACTTATCATTGGCACTTAGTATGATAACAAATCAAACAGAAGCTACACTGAACCCATTTCGTCCCCCTTTTCTTTTTTGTTATCACATCTTATCTTCAGATTTCTAAAATTCTTATTGTAATACAATTTTTAAAATATTATAAAGTGTAACGCTTAATGCTCAACAAAATATTCCTTCAAACAGCTAAGATTTCTATCAGTAAATCTAATCGTGTATGGCGACTACAACTGTATCTAAAATTCCAAAAACATTTCCTAAATTTTCATTAAGATATAATAAATCATTGTACCAAATATCATATGCTTACCTTTAGTAATAAGCCTGTAATGCAATTACAAACATCCACAAAATTTGTACGCCTGAGAAGTCGACGATAACTTGCTCTCTCCAAACATAAAAGCTCACTGAAGCAGCTACAATAGTCACACAAAGCGTATCTGTATGTTTCTGGAAACCGGACAACATATGCAATCCCTTGGCGGAAATTTGAATCTCGTAACACCATTGGTTAGTTCACGAAAGAGCAAAGAAAAAGTATCACGAAATAACCACTGCCACGAAATTACCAATGTTTACCCTATGACTGGTTCTCAGTCAATAAATTGGTATTAAATTGTAACAAAACTACCATAATTCAATTTAAATTCTGTCCAAATTCAATCTCGCAAATTACAAGCGCTATAATTAAAAATAGGTCCCTATTAGAAACAACAGCAACAACCAAATTTCTTGGCTTACAAATCGATAATGTGTAAAATTGGATAAATCATATTAAAGAAATTTCCCTCAAATTAAATACAGAATGTTTTGCTATTAGATCTATGCAAAAGATAGTAAATATCAATACTTTAAAATCAATATACTTTGCATACTGTCACTCGGTAATTAGTTTTGGAATAATATTGTGGTGAAATTCCACAGATAGTAACAATATATTCCTACTACAAAAAAGAGTAATTAGAATAATAGTAGGTGCCAAATCTAGGGAATCGTGTAGGACTATTTAAAAAAAAAACTACAAATAATATCCATGGCTTGTCAGTATATTTTTCAATAATAATCTTTCTCTAACCCTAGCTACTAAGCTTCTCGTTTTCAACATTTGTCCTCATATCACAAAATAAATACTCGCTCATAACACCATATCACACTCTCCATTCCTAAACACAGAACATCCTTCTACTCTTCATCTTTCACCGTCTCTGCAGCTCATCTCTGGAACTCTCTACCACAACAGGTTAGAGACTGTCGGACATTGTCTAGTTTCAAAAATAAATTAAAATTGCACTTTTTCAATTCAGATTCCTTTCAGTTATAAGCCCTTTTCTCTGCGATAGTTTTGTAAAAATTTAGGCTATATATTTCTTTTCCTTCCTTTCCCCTTTTTGTTCTCTCTATCAGCCGATGAATTTATTATCATAGCCGTTTTATTGTGAATTTTTTTTAATTTCCGTATTTCTTTTCTTTTTTATTATTATTTTATTACATTCCATTTTGTTATATTCTTCCTTACGTTTTCCATATTAACTATTTGTACTAAATGAGTTTCTTTTACTATATGTCAGTGAATTTTACTTTCTTTTTTCTATTATGGTATTATTTTCATTTTGTTTAGTGTCGATTTTATTGTGCTATTATTATTATTTTTAATACGTTAGTATTCTGTTCTTTAACGTTTTGTTAAATTTTAACTGCTTGTATACTTTATGACTTGGTAGGGTGTAAGAGAAGGTCCTATGGCCTTAACTCTGCCAGTATAAATAAAGAATATTTCACGTGCATCTTTCCCAGATAAACTGAGTTGTAGACACTGTATATAAACAAAACATCTTTAATTAATTTGCGAATGCAGAAACTGCGATATGAAAATAGCTGGAAAGGGCATTACAAACGAAATCTCTTTCTCTATTCCCGCATACAACACAAAATGGACGCGTCAGAATTTTAAGCCTTGGCATTCTTGCACGCAAGATTTTCGCAGGAAATCGGGGATGTGTGTATCATTTTGAGTTTCGGGAGACGAATGCCACGTCCTGCAGTTTGATGAATTGGAAGGCAAACACTTCACAGGCGTTACTCTGTCAGTCTCCATCACAGAAAGTGTTTTTAGACTGTTGACTCTGACGACATTGCTCATATAAAAAATTGAAGTGCCTGAAGCTTATAACCTTCATGGAGATACAGATACTCGAGGCAAAAGCGTCACAAGTCTGTCAGAAGACTGTCTGGGCAGAATATGACTTACAGCGTGTAACAACTTTGCGGTATGCGTCCCAGAGTTATGAGATGAATATGTGACCTGTGGCAACTACAGAACCGGATTCGATATCCGAGAAGTAAGTGAACATTTTTCCTCTCCTCAGAGGATAAAGTGGGTTCTTGTCTCGTAACTGTCCTGGTTCGTCTTACAAGATGTTGACTTCATGACAGAAGAGTCCTGGTCTAGTGTTGGCATGAGATTCTTTTAACAATGAAAAGAGCACAACTCTTCAAACAGATGATTTGATGGCGATGATGATTATGATAACAATAACACCAATAACAACAATAATAAAAAAGAATAAATGTTCAAACTTATCACAACCATGAAGAATTTACAGTGTAAGACATGTTCGTTTCACACTTACTTTGGATCATCTTACTTAAATTTGGGCGGGACAATTTTTATGTTTTGAGTTGGAGGTTCAAAATTAATATGGCATAATCGTTTCCAAAATATATGCACACATGCCTTTATAAAAACGTACACAGTACATGCATGCATGCATGCATACGTACACTAAATAAATAAATAAATATATATATATATATAAATATAACCTACATACATACTTACGTACGTACATATTTACATAAATTACGTATATTCAACAGTTCATAGTATAAATACACGACAAAAATGACTTTCATATTCCATCGGCAAGTCTATCATGCTATCAAAAAGGAGTGCGTTATATGGCAGTAAAATTTTTTAATAGCCTCCCTATAGATATAAAAAAATGAAACTCAAAACATAAGATTATTTAGGCAAAAATTAAAGAAGTACCTAATTTCTCACGCCTTCTATTCTGTAGGTGAATTCATGACATTCAATAATGTTTCATGAAATTGATACTAAAACTTTGTGTTGTACTAGTAGAGTATATTGGAAACCTCGTCTGTATATATTTCAACTAGACTGTGACTATAAATTAAGACTTTATAATAGTATTAAGTTTTTTGACTTGTTACATATTCTAGATATGAAGTAATGTATGAATACCATGGAATGTTAATAAATACAATACAATTACACACATTACATACACACATACATACATACATACATACATACATACATACATACATACATACATACATACATACATACATACATACATACATACATACATACATACATACATACATACATACATACATACATACATACATACATACATACATACATACATACATACATACATACATACATACTAGTGTCCAGCAATGTTTGAATATGAGAGCAGCAAGGAAGACGTCACAAACAAACGTCTTATTTGATAGGAAAAATTAATCACAAGATCTGTGCTAAAATCCGTAAGCGGTTAAAACATGACGGACAGGGAGTGGAGGACAGCGAATATTTTTATAACAAGATGGAATAAACACTACAGGCCTCCTTCTGTAAAGCGAACATCAGCGAATATCGAACTTCACCATACTCGACAAACTTGAATCGAACAAAGCGCCTATAATGCACGACGCTAATACATATGTCGTTGTGGTTGAGCTTCACTTCCCGTTATTTGTTTTTGTTTAATTAAGATTTATAATTAATTGTAAATTATGATGTTATTAATTTGTTTAATAGGTACCTGCACATCCAGGAATTTGTCTCGAATAGCCTACTTCTTTTTCTTTTTAACTTATACCTAAGCTCCAGGTTTTTCTACAATAAGTATGCACAATTTGTAAGATTAACAGGCTTATATCACTGACGTATGGCTTTGAAAAATTCTGGAGGAAATGTTGAACGGAAAAAGTGTATTCGATAAGATACGGTTCACTTTGAAAGTCAGTTTATTTAATCGCTAATTATGATACATGACTTCTAAGTGACCGATAATGATTGACAGAGAGAGAGAGAGAGAGAGAGAGCCCACTGACATTCGATAAATACTCAAATTTATCTATATAACGCTGTGAATCATCTGTTATTATTTGGCAATTAAGGAGGATCCGGTATAAATGTAATACATTAGGCATCATCTGCGCGATATATATTTCTTCATGACACGTTGTATGCTCTTCACGACAGTTTTATTCTTTATCGTGATGCAAATTATGTTTCTGTTTGTAATTTTTTTAACTGTCATTTACAAGATATACGACAATGAAAACAACTATCATGCAGCCAAATGGAGATAAACTTACATTATAGTAGTAGTAATAGTAACTGTAGTAGTAATAAAAGTAATAGCAGTAGTAGTAATAATAGGAGCACTAGTAGTTGTAATAGTATACAGTATTATAGGCTAGTAACAGCAGTAGTACCTACTAGTAATAGTAGTAGTAGTTGTAATAGTAGTACTTTAGTAGTAGTAGCAGTAGTAGTAATAGTAGTAGGCCTAGTAGTAGTAGTAATAGTAGCAATCGTAGTAGTAATGTAGTAATAGCAGTAGTAGTAATAGTAGTACTGTAATACCAACTGTAGTAGTAGTAGTAATAGTAGCAGCAGTAGTAGAAATAATAGTAGCAGTAGTAATAGTAGTAGGCCTAGCAGTAGTAGTAATAGTAGTAGTATCGGTAGTAGTAATAGTAGTAGGCCTAGTAGTAGTAGTAATAGTAGCAATTGTAGTAGTAATGTAGTAATAGCAGTAGTAGTAATAGTAGTACTGTAATACCAACTGTAGTAGTAGTAGTAGTAATAGTAGCAGCAGTAGTAGAAATAATAGTAGCAGCAGTAATAGTAGTAGGCCTAGCAGTAGTAGTAATAGTAGTAGGCCTAGTAGTAGTAGTAATAGTAGCAATCGTAGTAGTAATGTAGTAATAGCAGTAGTAGTAATAGTAGTACTGTAATACCAACTGTAGTAGTAGTAATAGTAGCAGCAGTAGTAGAAATAATAGTAGCAGTAGTAATAGTAGTAGGCCTAGCAGTAGTAGTAATAGTAGTAGTATCAGTAGTAGTAATAGTAGTAGGCCTAGTAGTAGTAGTAATAGTAGCAATTGTAGTAGTAATGTAATAATAGCAGTAGTAGTAATGGTAGTACTGTAATACCAACTGTAGTAGTAGTAGTAGTAATAGTAGCAGCAGTAGTAGAAATAATAGTAGCAGCAGTAATAGTAGTAGTAATGTATTAGTAGTCGTAATAGTAGTACTGTAATAGCAACAGTAGTAGTAGTAGTAGTAGTAGTAGTAGTAGTAGTAGTAGTAGTAGTAGCAGTAGTAGAAATAATAGTAGCAGTAGGAATAGTAGCAGTAGTAGTAGCAATAGCAGCAGTAGTAGTAGTAGTAGTAGTAGTAATAGTAGTAGTAGTAGTAATAGTACATGTTTAACCGAAGTACTTAATTTGAGTAGAATGTCTTCAATTTACTTTTATTTAATATTTCAACATGCAAGTAGTATTCTGCAGTAGGCTACATGTGGTCACTACGACACATTGCATATAAAGTGAGTAAGTTTATTTTTCCGGCGGTATAATTCAACTCGATATTTTTTATATATTGAGACTATAATTTAACTGTTTAATTAATTTAAACGTAATTGTCTAAAAACTAATTTAAAAACCTAATTTAAAGTTAGGGAACCATTTAATTGTTTTCATTCACATAAAACGCTAAAATATTTTCCTTTTTCCAGAGATATTTAAAGTCCTCTTTCCTCGCTTCAAACTTCACATATACTTAGAAGTCATAGAAAACGTATAAGTAATATAATCACATAATTGTGCACGAAGAGCTAGTGAATTATTAAATTCCTTATTATTCCTTACTATTATTATTGCCGAATAGTGCTGAATTTACAAGTTAAAATACCTTATTTTTTTCACAATTTCATTCATTCATGCTCCGATTTAAAATCCCGCATTCATCACTCGAGTGTGCGTAAGACACTGGAATCTCGCAATATGTATCTTTTTATCCCTCGGCGCGTCGACCCTCATTCCTACATGGCGAAGAGAATGAAAATTTGCGATAAGTTTACCACCTAATATTTACAATAATTACCTAAAAAGTATTCTTAAAATACCTCATTATTTATTTATACAATGTTGGGCAGACTATTAATCACTATTATCATATTATCACCACATCAATTTAAAGTAATAATTCTCAAAATAGTAACTAATGTTGATATAAATTCATTTATATTCATTTGAACAAGTCTGACCTATGCTAAGAATATGAGACAAAGATACGACTATATATCTGCTACATAATCTACTGTATATAGGCCTACTTGTAAATATCAACGAAAACACTAAAGAAATTCCCAATTTCTAGTGAAAGAAATGTTTATTCCCTCATTAATTAATTATTTTAATTTAAGCAATTTGAAAGTAATTAATAAATCCTATTAAATATGTACTTGGTTGATTTACGAAGTTTTTGGAATATTTTAATTTCAATAAGTTTTATCAATTTTTGGAATAATGGATCTCATCATGTTCAATCTTGAAGTGCTATCATCCTGTCGTCAAATGTATGAATCCACTACTGACCACGTGACTGCCGCTCAGTAGTCTATAACGCTCTTTTTGCTCCAGTTGTTCGGCTCTGCAGTAGACCAATGCATACAAAAGACATTATTTTCTTTCCTTTAATAATATGATGTAGTTTATAAATTCCACTGTTTAAGTAAATGAATGATTTTGGAGAGATTCTAATGATATATCTATTCGTATATTATAAAATGTTCTAATATCACCTATTCACGGACTTGAGCATTAGAATATAGGCCTTCTACGTGAACATTAAAAGACAAAAGCGGTTTGTCCTGTGATACTGAGTTACATTACTTATGAAGCAACTATAGTCTAGTACCTACAGTATGTACAGTCACGAAGCTCAATACGTAGTAAATATGCATCTATAGATAGTTGCTAACCACTAGGATCGCTACGATCGCCTCATTACAGACAATGCGAAATAGTATCTGCACAGTCTATTGTTCCTAGTACCGTCATAAACTCAAGCTTCGTGACTGTATAGGCTATACTAGACTGTGAAGCAACTATCAGTGCCACAATAGAACACCATTCAATTGGAATATCTGCTACTAAATTATCAACGAGTGCATTTCTAGCTGCGTGTGAAAAGGAGCTAATTCTAATAAAAATAATAGGCACCGTATGGTCTTACGTGCACTTTCTTCCTGACAAGAAATGTGCATGGTTCCTGAAACATATTTTTCACAGTAAAATAATGCCCTCTTATTTCTCTTAATATCTGTAACAGCTCAGTTACGTTAACAGTATAAATTAATACGTGTAGACAGCCTTAAGACTTGAAATTTTTGCTTAAAGGCATATTCAATTGAGCGTAGTGTTATGTAAAAATTGTAACAATTACTATCTCTTGTACTTTAGAGAAGTAACATTTTATTTTACTTAAAAAATTAAAAGAACCGTTTTTAGAGACTAATTTCACTGTTGTAAATAGACGATATGGAACTCTCGCCTTTACGTCCATTGCAAAGTGCACTTCACCTCTCCTTAAAAATCAATAGTCGTCAGGCGCGTTTAAGAGTATAATTGAAGGGTCAGAGCCATAGTGGGCCAAGCGCCATTTATTAAAAACGGAGAAAGCAAGGGTTAAAGTTAAGTGAATACTATAGTTTAATGAAGACTGACATATCATTTAGTTTGAATGTGTATACTTTATAATACTTGCTATATGTTTCCATTGAATTATGGTGATAACTTCATTTTAACCTTTGTTTTCTACGGTTTTAGTAAATGGCGCTTGGCCCACTATGGTTCTGAACCCTTCATTAAATGTGAACATTAAAAAAAAGTTTTTGCTATTTTTATTTAAAAAATTGCGGAGTGTTTTCTGAGTCCTTTGATATATAGTTTATTTATTTGTGCTATTTAAATGGACATGTTATAACACAACATATGTATGTCAGCTAAGACATTCACATTTTATTTTAAATTAAATTTTCCAAAAGTTGCAATTTTTTCACACATTATTTCGTAACTCCACAACCATTAGAAATAAAATGCTGAAATTTTGCACACTGATTTCACATCCATTTATGCAAAAAGGATACTAAAATAATACCCATAACTTTGAAAATAAAAAAAAAATACAAAACATTAATATATTTTATATAGCACAGATAAAAAACTAATTGTTTTAAAATTAACAACTCTATATGTCTGAGAGTAGGCCACTTTTTAGAAATAAGTGTTTATTACATGCAGTAAAAAAATTAAAGATATCAGAGAAACCCTAACAAAGTTATGGTTACCAAAATGATGTAGCTACATATATATATATATATATATATATATATATATATATATATATATATATATATTCATATTCTGGTAAAACTGGCTTTTAAAATTTATTATTGGTAATTTTTATACTTTTAACAGTTATTTAAGTTCTAATAAATCCTGTTATGGTACATTGTAATTTTTGTCCACTTGTGAGTCTTGTAAAATTTTAGAAAGTTCGAACCTGCATTTTTTATATTATTTTTGCTCGTTCACGTACATATACCCTTAAAACCGCGAACTTCAGATCGAATGAATAAAATGATTATGTCAATGGCACCGCCTACGATCATATGAAGTATGCAGAACCATAGTGGGCCAAGGGCCATTTACTAAAACCGTAGAAAACAAGGGTTAAAATGAAGTTATTACCATAATTCAATGGAAACATACAGCAAGTAATATAAAGTATACACATTAAAACTAAATGATATGTCAATCTTCATTAAAATATGGTATTCACTTCACTTTAACCCTTGCTTTCTCCGTTTTTAATAAATGGGGCTTGGCTCACTATGGCTCTGAACCCTTCATATATAGGCACAACAGACACCCATTAAGAGAGACAACTGAAGACATGGTGCAGTGGGCTCATGTAAAACTGTACTGCCATTGCCTACGAAAGTAGAGGGCCCGGGTTCAGGCATAAGTAAGTTGTATTATACTCCTGAACTTCGCCGATGGTTACAATAAGATAATAAGAAAGCTAACAAATGACAACCAGAACAACTGACATTTGAATATCTTCAACACATGCAAGCACAGAATTCTTTACTTGAAGAAATTCACTGTTAATCGAAAGGCTATGCCGCCATATTTCCACGCCGAAGTGTAGAGTTCAAATTCCAACGAGGTCAAGTTAAAGTTATGATTCATAAATAAGCTCAATGTTGCGGGTTAGGTTTTCCCCAAATGTGACTATGTTAATCCCATCATTTCTCCATCATTATCCAATAACCATTGCCCTGTTGTTGTTGTTTATCCGTTGCCGCGTCTGTGGTTCATCGCTAGTGCGCTGTCCAACCGTCTGATCGCAATTGAGCGAATATTCAAAAGAGACTTTGTCCTTCAAATCGAATTTTAGAGTATGAACAAAAAAATGCATTTTATTATCTTCCCAATGTTAAAATTGTGTACTGACTATTTAATTATGAATAGGGCTTGGAAGTTTATGACCTAAAAATAAAATAAAAATTGTCTATAAAATAACTAGGAATAAATTTCTGAAAATGTGACATTAAAATTAAAAAAAGACCATGATTATAACGGTAAAATATAAAAAAATAGTATACTTTCATCTATGGAAAATACAATGTCACCAAAAATCAGTTACAAACTGTCGCAAAAAATCTTTGTATGCTTTGCTCTCCTTTCGGCATTTTTACGTCTTCACTTGTGAGATACAATATGCTGACCGCGGATACTGCGGCTGCTGTATTTGTTCTGTTGCGTTGAATGGGGGGGAGCACGTAACACATGTGATCAGGAGTCAAGGCTGATGCAACCATCAAAATTCCTGTAAGACGCAATCGAATTGCGTAAGCAATCTTGCAGTAGATTCTCGAATATAGACTATGACTACAGTGTAAAAAAAGTTCGTTCGTAAGGAGAAAAGTGCAAAAATGCAACAAAAAGTAGAACATTTCCTAAAAAATGACCACTAAACAATAAAAGACCAAAAAATGTAAAATAATGCAAAATAAAAGTAGGTTCGTGTTGAAATGCAACGCGTTTTGTATTGCATTCTGCATTGTCTGTGATGTCTCAGAAAAAAATATATTTCATCATATGTAGGCCTATATCAATCTGTTCAGAATATATTAAAACTAAGTATTCAAATAAAATTAAATTGTCACTGTAGAAGTTAAATATAAAAGTTTGGACATAGTTGCTTTTGATTGAACAGACTGGATATTGCTGGTATTGTTTGTCACAATGCTGGAGATACTAGTACCTTTTGATTGGAGATACACGTCAAAAGATTACTGCAGTCATTTTATGAAGAAGCTTTGAAAGCAATTCGACCTAATTAAGCTATACAAATATTGACCAAATATTCCTTCATAGCCCTTTTTTTTAAGTGAAAACCACAATCGTCTTCTAAAACATCACACATTGAATTTCCCTCTTCATCTGGGACATTAGAAAAAGGATCGATGAAGAGTTTTTATACCACTGCAGATGTCTCGTTGTGCTAATTTTAACCAAAGAGTTTGACTAGAATTTTTCCCACATCTTCTGTCTTCTCTCAACTTCTATGTTCCACACGTGCACCATACTGTACTTCCTTATTTTATTAATTTCTCTTCCATTCAAACTCTTGCCTTTCTCTCTGGTCCCTTGATTAGCGTCCTCCACACTCACAGTGCAATCAGATTCCATGGCAATTGAAGATCTCTCCGGAATAACAATGTAACCAATAAAACTACAATTCGTGTTTATTTAGGTATTGAATAGAATAATTGTTGTTATAAATTAAGGCTTCAAAATTACTTTTCCCACCAGTCTCACATTTCAATAATTTGATGTTACATCCTTTTTTCCGGGGAGGTATTCAATTACGTTTTATTATAATTTATTTAACCTCTGATAGATGTTCTAGCTCATACGTACATAATATATTATTAGGCAGTACATCTCACTTGACGATATATTGTGTCAGAGGAAGAACAATATTGTTTGATCACATCTGATTAGTTTAATATGTTACTAGTCAGCAATGTATGCAACGGAGGATGAAAGGAACTGAACACCGTACCCCATTACCTCCTGGTTTAGTTGCCTCATGAGTGATGCCTTATTGGTGTAACTTATGAGGTTCAAATCTGTCTTCGGACAGTTGACTAAGCAACAATTTACTTGAATATTGCAAACAAACCACCTCACCGTAATGTATGAGTCAGCTCTAATGGAGTTCATAGAATGCAATGTACTTTGGAACGTTGGTTTCCATGGTAACCCGGCTGTGATTCGCTGGAAGTGACAGAGTCGTGTTTGATTGTATTCAGTTTTTTTTTTTTTTTTAATTTCGTTTAAGTATCACCATGCCCCATAACGTATAGTCATATTACATGGTTTATTGAAACTTGTTTATGACATGTGTTCATTGGTGTCCCATTGTCTTTTGCATCACTGTTTCGTTATTTTTTTATATTCATTTTGTTATTATATTATTTTTTGTTATTCACTGTTGAATGTTCACTATCACTATCTTTGAGTTAATGATACTAGTTCTATTTACGTTATTTACATATATACACTTGTGGTAATTGTATTTTTATTATCAGCAGCTTTCAGTTAATGAAACTAATTCTATTTACACTATTTACATATATACACTTTTAGTAAATATAACTATAGTGTTCATAATATTTTGCTTATTGAGTGTGTATATGCATGTTACAAAACTGAGACATATATTCACAATTGTTTAAAGTTTATAGCGTTAATATAGTGCACAAATGACCTCAAATGCTCTTTTATGATGTCCCTATAATTTATTGGCCAATTTCTTCCACTCCTTGTTGCTTCCTTGAAGACACTGCGCTGTTGGTTCAAGATTTGGCAATCCCATAGAAGATGATCGACTATTTGGTCAGCTTCTCCGCAAGTTGTGGACATAGTTGTTTAAAAAAAAAAAACCTCAATTTTTACATTGCGTTAAACACGGGACATACATTTTTTTTATCGGTATGACGTATAGAAATGTGCAGATGATCCTTCTAATGGGAAAAAAAAGTTATGATCAATTTTTTTTTGTTTTGTGGACAAAGTCTCTTTTGAAAGTTTGCTTCTCAATTAAATCTGTGGTGAGCAAAGCAGATGGTGCAGAGAATTTTTCTTGTAGTAACTCCCGTTACCCTATTTCATTTCACTAATATTTTCCACACTCTATTCATCTATTATCTGTAGGCCTAATATTTAAAAATAGGCTGTGGTAAAGTATAAGAGATAGTACGTATCTCCTATACTGATATATTATGGGCTTCGGGAACTGGACCCTTGGTTCATCAGGCAGACTATTCGTCTATTGATAGGAGCTAGCCCTGTCAGGGCTGAGACAGTATGGCCCGCCTGTGAGCATCGGATTCACGAATGCCACTCAGGTCACTTGTGAAACTGTACCAATCATCTGAAACTCTATCACGAAATAGTCCATTGTCTTCCTTACACTTATATGACTGTTCTATTCCATCTTATATCTACAATGGACTTTTTCCGTGATAGACTGGGTTACTGTTTGACTGTAAATGGTTTTATTTTGAGCATCTGTGATAATTAGTATTAATTTCTTTTTTTTTTTTTTAGTTTAACGGCTTACTCAACATGATTTTACGTACTTATTTAGCTGAAATTTGAAGTCCACGAAACAAGTATAATAAATTGTTAAGAGATAAGAAATGAGAGAATGGGTAAAGCTTCTACGAATTCATACGTAATATTTAATGGAGATTCGGAATATGTAAATTTTAATATAGGGTGCCATTTAAAAATTAGTTTACTGTCACACCCTGTATGTCTGAATAACTAACTGTTTTCGAATACTGGCTTAATATTATATGGTTTATCTCCAACAGTTTTTGTATAAAACTTTCTTTTGTAAAATTAAAATTTAAGAAGTTATTAACAATATTCCATACTTATTGCTCACTCTGTAAAAAAAAAATCCATGGCGCTACAGCCCAGGAAGGGCCAAGACCGACCAGCCGGCTACTGGTCTCGCATCCACATACCGAAGCAGAGGTGGATGATCATCCAACCAGAATGGAGGTATCGTGTGGTTAACACGATGATCCTCCCAGCCGTTAGGGGAGAGTTGGGTAGTATCGGACATCGGGTAATATCGGAAAATGCGTTTCTTTCATCTATCACCAGATGGTAGAACCTGGATAGCATGGTTACGTTTCTGTATGCGACATCACAGAAGCGTAACTATGTCATTCAGGTACTATCACCTGGTGGTAGATGAAAGAAACTCACTGTGCGATATTACCCGGTGTCCGATACAACCCAACTCTCCCCTATAGCTGGTTTGCGAAACCGGATTTTCGCTACCTATCGTAGCTCCCCAAGTGCATTACGGTGCTGAGTGGGCACCGGTCCCATACACTGGCCGAAATTTCGTGAGAAAATTTCTTCCCCCATGAGGACTCGAACCAGCGCGTATTTCGTAACGCGAGTCCTAGGCAGCATGCCTTAGGACACGACGCCACGACGCGCGGGACGCTCTGTATAATATAAAATTATGTACAAAATTGTTTAATATCTGTATATACAATATATAGGCCTATAGTTTTACTTCTCATAGGATATTTGTTTTTCCATTTTCAGTGCTATCAAGTCATTATATATTTAATTGTTGATGAGATCAACGTCTCAACTCTCATTATCATTATAAAAGGACTCTCTAGTCTATATATTAGGCCTACTGATAATGAGGGATTTATTATTTCATCTACCTAATTTATTTTTACTTGTGTACATATAGGCCTATGTACTTAGATTTATTAATTTATGTTAATGGAAGTGTTTTTGTTCTTCATTAACATTTCTGGCTTTGAGCCAGAGGCCGTTTTAGGGTCTTATACATGCAGGACGCCCTCTTCAGTTATTGTACATAAATAACAATAAAATATATACACACATATGAGACTATTTCTGGCATAAGCGCCAGTAGGTGTATGAGTGCAATGATTGATTCCTTGTATTTCGATGTAGGCCTAATTTGTTAATTTGCGATATTTGTAGGGCAGTGTTCCGCAACCGGTGTACCTCCACAAGGTGAAAGGTGTGACGCGAACTTTTACCTATTATTGTAAGAAATTAATAAAATTAATTGAAATTAAATTCCTCTCTCTGCTGACACAATTAACCGCCCAGTTAGTGACATGGCCAATGACATCCAAGACATTATGAAGGAGAAAATAAAGAGCAGTCAGAAGTTCTCACTTCAGATCCACGAGTACACCGATATTAGCGGTCAAGCACAACTTCTTTCCTACATTCGGTGCATTGATGGGATGTAATTGCAATTTTTTTTTTGTGCAAACTGCCCGAGCGAGCAACCGCTGAAGAAATGTTTCGTACAACTAATGAATATGTGGTCCGTAATGAATTAACAAGGGAGGATTGCATTGGTGTGTTGGAGATGGAGCCGCCTCTATGACAGGGCGAGTGAAAGAATTCATGCTAAAGTACGTGAAGTAGGCCTATATCATAACCATAGTCTCATTCACCGCGAAGCCATTGTTTTGCCATCTCCTCTGAGCATTGTGATGGTCGAAGTAGTAAAAGTCATGAACTTCATCAAATCGCGGTCCCTAAATATGCTCCTTTTTTCTGTTTTGTGTGAGGAAATGGGATCAGAGCACACTACACTCCTCCTACATAAGAACATTGAAATTAGAACTTCTCGAAGTGCCTTTGGAAACATTTTGGTTGTCAATAAGGAGTGAATACCCGGCTATCTCTGAGATGACAATTAATATTTTACTGCCATTTTCAACTGCATAATATATGTGTGAACTGGGCTTCTCGACGTTAACTGAAATTAAAACATTAAAGAGGGAGAGACTCAAATCCTTCGATGAAGAAATTAGGCTTGCACTGTCAACGATTCTACAGCGGATCAGCCACTTGTGTGCAGCTAAGCAGGCCCAAGTATCACATTGAAGGTGTGAGCAGAGTTATTTACTTTAATATTAGTAATAGAAATATGTACTTTCTACAGTGAATTAAAGTCCATAAATTGCTAATAAATGCAAGAGTCGATTTTTGTTTTATAATAATAATAATAATAATAATAATAATAATAATAATAATAATAATAATAAAAAATTTGATTACATTACGTAAGTATATTAGGAGAGTCGTATCATATATTTTTGAGGGGATGAACATTTTGGTGTGCCGTGTTGAGTCTAGGCCTGTCTCTAGTGTGGCGTGAGTAGAAAAAGATTGCGGAACACTGTTGTAGGGGATTAGTGAGTAGGAATATATACTTTATACATACATATAAGGAATAGTGAACGGCAGAAGAGTTTGGGGCAAAATATATCAGCTGATAGACAACATTAAGGTATATTATGTATCACATGGAGAGATTAAGAGAAAAGCAGGAAATAGGAAAGAATGGAAAATGCTGGGTTTACGCTTAAAGACAGAACACTATATATATATATATATACAGAGTGTTTCCGAGGTGGTGTTACAAACTTTTTTCAGGGATGATGGCGAAGGGCACATGTATCAATTTGAGATAAGGAAACCTGGTCCGGAACTGACTGAGTCGAAAGTTATAAGCAAAAATAGTCATGTGGAAATGGAATTGTAATTTGGCACCACGTGCTCTCCTTCCCTTAACCTTCGGAACAGTTGTGGAAACATAGTACGGACCGGATGTCTCCTACGTGGGTACTTATCCCGATACAATCTGTTAGCTTGTCTACTGTTCCCATTGGCTCGTCCGTTTTCGAAAATCAGGTCTGCTTATTCCACTCTCGTGTACTCCTCCATTTCACTAGGACTGATCGACTGGACACTGCAACTTGTACACATACACTGCTGTCTACAGACGTGCCTATCAGGACCGACCATGTCCGTTACACAGTACGCTATCTGCATTGCTTTAGTGTAGTTTCCTGTCCCCATCCCTCAGACAGCGCATTGACTGAAATACTTTAGGTAGACAACGTAAACAACATCAGATGAATACAGTATGTGTAATATGTACAGATAAATACACATCAATAAGGTGTACAGAGGAATAAAATTATTTCATTTTCACAAACTGTTTGTAACTTTCGACTCGGTCATTTCCGAACTAGGGTTCCTTATCTCAAATTGATACATGTGCCCTTCGCCAGCATCCCTGAAAGTTTATAAGACTGTATACTGTATACATACATATAAGGAACGGTGAACGGGAGAAGAGTTTGGGGCAAAATATATCAGCTGATAGACAACATTAAGGTATATGCATCACATGGAGAGATTAAGAGAAAAACAGGAAATAGGAAAGAATGAAAAATGCTGGGTTTACAGTTAAAGACAGTTATATAAACGTACATTTAATGGACGTCATGGTTGGATCCAATCGATCAGGAGGAGCAGCCTATGCTCAATGTCTCAATTCTTATATTAAATTATTATCGAGGAACTCTTATCTCTGGAACGTCACAGCGACACTACAACTTGTCCATCTTTTTTTAAATGGTGGTAGAAAAATCGATAGCACCCCCAGACTACACGTTCATTCTTCACCATTCAGTCCTCTTGAATTTGCCGGATATTCCACATCTGAAATGGCGCTCTAGTTTCTAGCATTTCGGCTGAGGGAATTGTGACTTATGTCACTTAATGCAGAAGTCAACAGAGTCATAAAAAAGTCAGTCGGCAGCGGGCGAGGATATCACGTAGGCCACAGCCGTTATCTCGCTCAAGGAGTCGAACCTACACCTGAGCAGTTCTCTATACCGCGCAACATAGAGTGACCTCATGTTTGTTCACGCTGATAAGACAGTCGATGTGTACAGACAGCTCATCGGCAATGCACCAATTCAATTGAATCATCATTTCGGGACCAGGCTGTGTTGAACCTTCTACATTTTCTGTGATGCCTATACCTACCAATACATAGGACACCAATCCTTGTACCGGTTGAGGAACAGTTAGAGGGAACAATACGTTTTCATGGACCCGAGACCTAGATGGGAGGATAATATTAAAATGAATTTGAGGGAGATGGGATATGATTATAGAGATTGGATTAATCTTGCATAGAATAGGGACCAATGGCGGACTTATGTGAGGGCGGTAATAAACTTCCGGGTTCCTTAAAAGCCAAAAGTAAGTAAACTATTTTAAAATTTGATATTTTTTTTTATTCTTAATGTCATATTTTCAGAAATTAATGATTATTTTTCTGCGACTTTTAGGTCATCATCTACCAAGCACTAATTATAACCACTATATATATATATATATATATATATATATATATATATATAACCCAATAAAATAATATATATATATTATTTTATTGGGTTATTTTACGACACTGTATCAACATCTAGGTTATTTAGCGTCTGAATGATATGAAGGTGATAATGCCGGTGAAATGAGTCCGGTGTCCAGCACCGAAAGTTACCCAGCATTTGCTCGTATTGGGATGAGGGAAAACCCCCGGATAAAACCTCAACCAGGTAACTTGCCCCGACCGGGATTCGAACCTGGGCCACCTGTTTTCGCGGCCAGACGCGCTGACAGTTACTCCACCGGTGTGGAATATATATATATATATATATATATATATATATATATATATATATATATATATATACCGGCGCCGGTCTGAAGTTGCGCTCGGGCGCGGGTTCGATCCCCGCTTGGGATGATTACCTGGTTGGGGTTTTTCCGAGGATTTTCCCAACCGTAAAGTGAATGCCAGGTAATCAATGGCGAATTCTCGCCAAATACCATCTCGCTATCACCAATCTCATCGACGCTAAATGAATGGGTTATTTATGAAAGGGCCTAAGTCATTATTTTGTGAAAATGAGTTTGTAATGTAATAACTGTTCTTTGGCTGTAAATACATCGATTTAGATATGAAGAGGATTAAGTATCACACTCTAATGCTTTGTAGAATTTATGAAACAATTTTTACTTCAGCCTTAAATTTAAAAATTTCGGCCTATAAACAGTTTTTCTTAAATTGCTAACAATTTAGTATTCAAGTCTTAAGCCCTTTCATAAATAACCTATTCAAATAATCTAGTAGGCTAGTTGCTACAGCGTCGTTAAATAACCAACTAAAATAAAAAAAAATACATATCCTACAGCCAGAATAATTAAGTTTTCGTGCGCCTTATTTAGAAAATGCAACATTGTTTATAGTCAAGGCCTACTGGATGACTAGTATGCTAACATGTCGACATGTTAACCAACTTGACCAACGCAACTACTTGCGAAACTTCAGCTTCCATATTCAAGTCGTTTCCAATGGCTATCGAAAATTGCATTTTAAACGGGGATCGAGCGCGGACGTATTCAATGCGGTAAGCATACTAAGTAACTTATCTGTCACATGGACTGGCCGTGTTTCTGTTTTCTCGTCGTCAACCTTCGTTAACACGTGGAAAATTATTGCGCAATTTCATTATCTCTGTTATTTTTAATTGAAGTGCATCATGATGACATATGGGAGTTCCGAAAATTAAACTGTGTTCATACACACTACTTAGATATAAAAACATAGAAATGTTCTTCAATACTCTGTCTACACTCCACATATTTCAGAATGGTTCCGGACACCATTTAACAGCTTATAAATTCAGTAACGTGCCTCTGTGATGGGTAAAACCGGTCGGAGAGTGATGGATATGTCTTTCATTGCAGAGAATCATAAAATAAATACTATGTGATCACCTCTCAGCCGTATCGGCGAAATACTGAACTATGTAGGGTAAGGTTGCCTAATTCTGTGACATTTAATAAAGTCTATATTTTTGCCAAAATTGTAGTAAACATTTTCAGATAACACCTAAATGACGTTATTTTGACCTTTACAAAATTCAGTGTCAACAGTTTCACAAGTTTGATATATATAATATATGATTCTTCATTGTTATACAGTGGCTCCTAAATCCGTGACTGTGGTTTTCTAATTCCGTGAGTGATATCCTAATTCCGTGATACTAAAACAATCCTCATTAACTGCTCAGAAAACAAACGTGTATTTGGAAAAACACTTTGAAGTCATGGTATATTGTTTTAATATGAGTTAAGCAAGAAATTACAACATAGAAAAAGGACCTAAGTGACAAATTTCATAGAAAATACTTGTGTAACTACAGGAATACATATTACATATTAATATATTATAAACAAAATAAAGTGAAAGCGGAAGTCGTGAGCTATTACTAAGGGTGACTGGCGCATTATGCATGAAATTTGGTAGTCTGACAAGCAAACATTCTGATGGGGGCAGATAAAAAAGTTTTTTTTTTTTTTTCACCATGTTCATAATATCAAAAGAAGTGCTTATACAAATTTTGGCTACTCGACCGCAATTACGAGGGCCGTAAAATATTAAATTCGCCAGGGGCCGCTAACAAAAAGAAAACACAGTTTCATTGGAAAGATTTATTGGAACTGACACAGTAATTGTTGAACTATTTTTGAACATATACCCCACAGGAATTGAGACATATTTTGTCATATCATGGCATCGACAGAGAGGTACAGACGGCTGTCAAACGCTGTGTTTCGATCCCAGGGGGCTGACTTCTACGGACACAAGGATTGATCCCATGGTATGACAAATTTCTCAATTACATTGGAGGATATGTTGACAAATAGCGTAACAATCGTTGTGTCTGTTTCAATAAATCTGCAGTGTCTGGGAAAATTGACATAAGTCAGTTTCCACAAACCTTTTTTGATAATTTATTGACAACTTACGGAACGTCTGCTCGGTTAGAAAAAGAGACATAAGTATTTCTGCCATTACAATAATTCATACAGAAAAAATCAAATCGACATAAACCAGTGTAAGTTGTCAATAAATTATCAAAAGAGATTTGTGGAAACTGACTTATGTCACTTTTCCCCAGGGACTGCAGAAATCTTTCCATGAAATTGTGTTTTTTTTTCTCTAACGGCCCCAGGGAAAATCACTTTCTGGACGGCCTCATTAATTTTAGGGGGTTATTCTTTGAGATATTCCGAACCAAAAAGTTTAATAGAATTTTTCTCGTTTTTGCTTCCTTTTCGAGATAAAAATGGTTTTATATCAAACATTTCATAGTGTGTTTTCGGAAAGCCATTGATTTAATTCCCAATATGCTCAGTAAATTTAAGACAGGAATGTATTATGATAATTAGAGCCTGAATTTCCATGCAAAGGTATGTTGTTATATAAGTTTGTTTCTCAGGATAGGGACCAATGGCAGGTTTATGTGAGGGCGGCAATGAACCTCCGGGTTCCTTAAAAGCCACTAAGTAAGTAAGTACGCACCTGTCACTTCTTGCGACGTAAAAATATAATTTTCTGTGTTCAAGAACGTTCTTCAGATAAATACATACAGTAAGCTTAAGAGAAGAAAATCTGAGAAATTTGTTATAATAGGTTGTTTCAAAATAAAATAAAAATGTAATATAACATAGAACTCAATTTTGATAGTGCATATTTTCAATGTTTTTTTGCTTCATTATGCATGTTTTGTGACCTGTCAGTGCAGGAATGCATGCATGTCTTTAGATTTGATAATACATGGAAATTCGGGCTCTAATGATAATAAAGTATTGCAAGAATTTTAGTTTTGCCCTTTCAATTTGCTGAAATTTCATCCGAAGAAATGTAATTTTTCTTTCTGAAAAGTAATTTTAAAATGTTACGTTTGATTCGGATCAAATTTCTGCATATTTAAAGGTCAAAACTAAAATGTTTCAATAATTTATTATCGTAATACACTGCTCTCTTAAACTGACTGTGGGAATTAAATCAATGGCTCTCCCAAAACTAGCTATGACATTTTTCATACAAAACAATTTTTATCTCGGAAAAGAAACTTTTATGTTGGAAATATCTCAAAGAACAACTCCCTATAACTTATAACAGTTATAACATTAGGGCCTACTTGCAGTTCACTCTGTATAGAGAGAGATCGTGTGAAGCCTGAATGTGCCAAGATCTTAATGTTTGGTAGTTTAAAGATGATAATGACGATTATGATTACAATACATTTGTACAGCATTATACTAAGAACTTAAGCTACGCTAAATATAGAAAACTTCGTTTTCTTTGAATGGCATCCTAAAAAAAGTGACAGAATACTGTAAAACAATTGAATGCTACTCTTATCTTTTACCACATATGATGTATGCGTGATCGAATTCCAGGAACGTAATTGTTGTTGCTGTAACAAAAGTGATAGTTTGGATTCACAAACTTATCTGTAAGTCCATCTCCATAAATCATTTGTACATAATAAGGAAACGCATGTCACGTTTTAAGTCACAGGCGGACTACGTCAGATCTTCTCAAGTGGCAAAAATCCCCGGCCTATTCCTGCAGCGGCCACTTGCCATCATTTCACAACAATATCGCCGTCTGCGTCCTGTCGAAAACATCATCTTCTTTCTTCTCCATCATAATTAGCTTATCGGTCATCACAATTCCTATCATAAAAACCAACATCATTATCATCTTCTTTTTTTAATTTATAAAAATTAAAATATATTTTTCTTTATTATCATCATCATCACTATCACTATCTCTTTCAACACTGTCACAGTTATCTCGTTTAGGCGTACTATAAAACATTGTCTTCTTCTTCATCGTAATTATAGTAATTTTGTTAATTATAAACTATTATCTTAACCATTAGCTTATTTCTTTTCTCATTATCGTCTTCTTTTTTCATTTTGCTTATTATAAATATTTATTTTGTTTCTTTTTCTCTTATTATCAGCTTTTTTTCTTTAAAATTATAGTTATCTTCTTTATTTTAAACCATTATTTTATTTTTTTCTCTTATGATGATGATTGTTATAGTTATCGTGTTTATTCTAAACTATTACTTCTTTTTCCTCTCATTATCTTCGACTTTTAAATATATAAATTATAAATAGTCAAACATATAATATATTAAAATTTATATTTAAAAATCATTAACATTATACAGACATTCTTTTGTTAAAATAGACTTAATTTTACCTTTAAACACATTATCAGGCAAACATCTCATATTAAGAGGTAAACGATTATCAAACTTAACTGACATAAAATGCCAATTCTTTTGAGACATACTAAAACGATAAAATTTATTTCTTGTATCTTCATTTTTCCTGCTACAATGACTATGATGAGTATTATTTATTAAAAATTTGTCTTTCCTTTCCTTACAATTAAAAGTAAATTATATATATTCCACACCTGTGGAGTAACGGTCAGCGCGTCTGGCTGTGAAACCAGATGGCCCGGGTTCGAATCCCGGTCGGGGCAAGTTACCTGGTTGAGGTTTTATCCGGGATTTTCCCTCAACCCAATACGAGCAAATGCTGGGTAACTTTCGGTGCTGGACCCCGGACTCATTTCACCGGCATTATCACCTTCATATCATTCAGACGCTAAATAACCTAGATGTTGATACAGCGTCGTAAAATAACCAATAAAATAAATAAGTTATATATATATATCTGTATCATTGAAGCCTGTGCTAAGGTCATCCCGGAAATGCTACAAAATATTCTCTCCACATTCTCAATTTTCTCTTAATATACCAAGCTCTTTATGCACCACCAAAAGAAAAAATCAAGGGTGTTAAATCTGGAGACCTGACCGGCCATTATACTGGTCCACGCCTACCATTCCAATGTCCAGGGAACTGTTCGTTCAGTCTGCTGCAACATTTCTGTAGCGTAAGTCACCAGAATGAAGAATGATATCAATTCTTTCCTCTTTCGATAATGTCATCACGAAAATCAAGAAATGTGTTATAGGATAGCTTCAAATAATCGCAACAATGCATTGAAACTGTCACAGGTTAACCGAACAGTAAAGAAGGAGAAGTTAATTACCACAATTGCATAAAAATACCTTTTTCAAAGCCTCATTAGTACTGTACCATTTTACAAAATATGTGTAGTTGCAGTAACTAATGTTTGTGTCATTATGACAGTTATCTTTAAATGACTTGAAAACGATTAGAGATATCTCAAAACGGATTGCACCAATGATTTTTTTTCAGAAAATTTCCCATGATTTTGAGTTCCTACATGACCCCCTTTCCATTTAAAATTTCAAAGTTGTATCCAAAATGTCAGCTTTTGAGATAGCTGAGGGCTAGAATCGAATGTGTCACTGGTAGAGTAGGCCTATTTGGTTTTACCTATAGTAATCGAAAATCAAGTATAAATGGAAGATATTTATATGGTTCCCGACTTTTGATTCACTCCGTATATAACGTTTAAATGAATTTTAAATAGGCTTTATTAAAAAAAAATGAAATCATTATTAACCCTAGGAATACCAAGGTATTTTGAACAACACGCAATCTCAACAGAGGGTATTTTGTCACCACTACAAAAATGTTAAATTTTGAACAAGTTTTTAACATTTATAATCAGAAAATTGTATGTACTCTAAAAAAAGAGAAAATTGAAATGTCATTGTATATTTTCGAACAATTACTTCAACAAAGCGGGGATATTTTTTTCCACCTTGAGACATATTCGTATTTTAGTAAAACTATCGGTGAAAACTATTAAACCATAAAACAATAAGATACAAGGATCCAAAACTAACAATATGCCTACTATTTTCATATTTTTCATATTCAATTACATATTTAAAATACAAATTATGGAGAAGGTGGGCATAAAGTACCCCCCTCCCCCGTTGGTATTGCTAGGGTTGAATATGATTCTTCTTCACCAGACGCTGCAACTTTTTAGAACAAAGCTTTGGCCTTCTCAACATTTTTCTACCATTCTTCTTTTCTTTACTGAATTGTTGTTTTTCCATATTAATTTTCAGCTCTTTAATGTCTTTAATTCACACCATCTTCGCATCTAAGTTTGAATCTTTCACATGCTTTTCTTAATAGGTGATTTCAATTATCTTCCGAAAGTAATACATTTTTATTTTGTAAATTCTTTTATGGCCCAGGTCTTAGAACCATAGGTTAATTCTGGTTTTATGAGTGTTCCATAAATTTTCATCTTGATTTGTTTAGATAATAATTTTTTTTAACAATAGAAGGTTTGTATAATATGCTTTATTTTCTAGAACTGTATTCTGTTTTCTTTCCTGTTCTGTTGTTTTATTGCCATATACTATAGAAACATAGTAGTTTAAAGAGATAATATGTTTTATTTCTGTTCCGTTAACGCTTAGACCTTCTATATTGTTATGTTCTTAATGCATTTCATATTTTCTGTTTGATTTAAATTATTATTTTTTATAGTCCATGTTGTGCTCCTCTTTCTTTCAATTGTTGAAATGCATCAGTTAAAGCAGATTTAGTCTTTGCAGTTACATAAGATCATTTGTGCATACAATACATTATTTAAATCCAGTGGATATTACCTCTTACCTGTCAGGTCAAAATGTTCCAGAACAGAATCAATTACTAAGGTGAATAAGGTAGACAGAGGATCTTTTTGACTTCAAACTTGATATAGAACTCGTCACTAAGATTAGTCTATTATTTATTTTGATTCTAATTTTTGTGTTTGTCGAGGTTACCTATTACTAATCTTATCAATTTATGTGGGACTTCATGCTGTATCTGACACTCAACTATTTTGTTTTTGTGAACTGATTAGAAACGATTATAATATATTAATGTCTATGTAAATTTGTGTACAATTATTATAGACAGAGAGTGGTGTTTAAAAAGGGCGCGTCAGCTACAATGGCTATTTGCGCCCTTATGTAAAATTCGTAACAAAACTGAAACATAAACAGTACAATAAGCTGAATGCTAAAACGAACTAAAAAAACGTTGTCATGATATAAACGAGGTAAACAAATGCAGTATCAATAGAGAGATGAACAAAAATCATAAAAGTGAGCAGTTCTCAGTCCCTAGGTAGTATTAAAACGAACCAATAGAATAAAAGCCACCAGAGTCAAATTATATAGCACATTTCAAAATAATAAAATTTCATAAAATATTCGGATGTATATAAAAGAAACAAATATAAAACAACAAACGTCACCTCTGGATGTAAAGGGTCCAGAGGTTGAGTAAAAAGGGCCAATAAAAATTAAATCACCCTCTCAAGTTCTGTATTTGATAAAAAAATCTCAAAACTGTATTTGTACAATTAAAATCATTTCCAAGAGCGTCACGTAGAGTCGGCCGAATTCCATATTGTCGACGGACACGGTCATACTTTCTACAATGCAATAAAAAATGTCCCACCGTAAGTCGAACACGGCATATATCACACTCAGGCTCAGGTTCGCCACGTAGAAGTTGGCCATATGTCAGATGACAGTGGCCAATCCTCAAACGGGTGAGTAAAATCTCTTCGTGTCGTGACGCTCTTGTGGACGAATCCCAAACTCGAACAGTATTCATTATACTTCGTAATTTGTTTCCCTCTTGTGCAGACCATTCTCCTTCCCATTGCCACCATATTCTATATTTCAAGTGATTTTGAATATCTTGTCACCTCTCGCGCCAATGTACTTCATATCCATTTGTAGCACCAACCCTTGCTGCAGCATCCTCTGCCTCGTTACCAGGGATTATATATACCTGTTTAATCGGTAGACCTACATTAGTCTACATGATGTTACATCTTACTTTCTTTCTTTGGAGCATAAAGAATGCCGTTTTTGTACAATGCAGGAAAGAGAACTTTCCTTCTTATTTGTATCTATGTACTGCGAAATGTTTCATTTATGCACTTCTGTTGACTGAAAGTTCAACGGAATAAACGATGAGCGAAAATGCTATTCAAAACGTGAAATAAGTACTGAATTCCGCGATATTCTTAACATGTACATTGAGAAAGTGTTTGTCATTTTCATAACAGCTATCTTTACATGTACCGGTAATTAATCTGCAATCCTGTGTTACGCAATATGTATTTTCTGTAACTCCATAGACAGCTGTTAGCCACAAGCGTTATGTTTTATCGAGTCAACGTCTTCCCTACATTATTCCACGTTCATCGATAAATAATCAATCTCTACTGATAAATCTCTAATTTTTTTTAGATGACCAGCACTGCTCGAGTTCTCAGAGAATAGTCATTGCATTCTATATCTAACGGAATCTTTGTTGGTCTTAGATAAATGACTCTTTGGAGGATAATTTGTTTCTGTTTTGCATTGACTGGATATTAAGATTTATGCAAACATTTTCTCAATCAAAAGTTGACTTTTCTTTATTCCGAAAGGTCACATTTTCAGGAGACACGCCATCACTTTCTTTTTATTGTTCTTGTTCTTCTTTAGTACCGCCGTGCTGAAAATACTGTTAAGTTCAAATGTACCGTATGCCATTTTTGCAGTATGTCAGTCAAATTTTGTTCTCATTCTTTTAGGTGAAAATGATTATTCAGATGTCCTGACCGACATGATACGAGCATCCATGAAGATTTGAAATGTTTGAATAAAATTGCAAACACTTTCTCAGATACATTTGCACTGAATCCAAACAGGTAGAGTAGAGAAGACTGGGAGAAGAATATATAAACTGAATTCTCATGTTTACAAAAAAAAAACAATTAAAAATAAAAGAAAACCTCTTCAGTTTCACCCAATAATTCCAACTTAAAGATGTGTTCACTTAACATGACGAATCCAATTTAGGATCTATAACCTTACTTGTCCCTATTCTATTTTCTTATCCAGTGACGGGTACTTGGCTCTGCGTCATTCACCTAAGAGTCCCCATCTAGGAATCATTCGCCGAAGCTGAAGTTCTATTTTCTGCCGCCCCTTTAGCGTTGTCCTCAATGAACTAGGGAGGAGAACCATATAACACAGCATGATGATGAATTTTATTGATGAATAATAGAACAGCGATGGAATAGGAGAAATGGGAGTACCCGGAAAAAAATTACCACTAAGAATCATCTTTGTCCACCAAATATATTAATGTTCCAAACAGTGTGACATTTGTTGTTCGTAATTTTCCTCAATGAAAGTGGCTGAGTCCATTTCCAGCTCTTTCTTCTTTCTTTCTTTCTTTCTTTCTTTCTTTCTTTCTTTCTTTCTTTCTTTCTTTCTTTCTTTCTTTCTTTCTTTCTTTCTTTTTCTGTCTCTTTTTTTCTCTTTCTTTTTCTTTCTTACTAGCTTTCTTTTTCCTTCTTTCTTTCTTTCTTTTTTCCTTTTCTCTTTCCTTTCCTTTCTTTCTTTTTTCTGTCTCTCTTTTTTCTCCTTCTTTATTTCTCTTTCTTTTTCCTTTTCTCTTTCTTTTTCTTTCTTTCTTTTTCCTTTTCTCTTTCTTTTTCTTTCTTTCTTTGTTTATTTTTCTTTCTTTATTTTCCTTATCTCTTTTTTCTTTCTTTTTCCTTTTTCCTTATCTCTTTTTTCTTTCTTTTTTCCTTTTCTTTTTCTTTCTTTTTTCCTTCTCTCTTTCTTTTTTTCTTTTCTCTTTCTTTTTCGTTCTTTCTTTGTTTCTTTTTCTTTCTTTTCTTTTCTTTTCTTTCTTTTTTTCTTTCTTTCTTTCGTTTTCTTAATGTAGTTTGAATATTAGATTCAAAAGAGTTCATTCGTCTTATTTAGGCTCTAGTGATCCGCGCAATCGTCATGTTGCATACTTCAAGTCATGACTGTGCAGTCTTGAACAACTACAGTAGGTGTGAATCTCGCAGTGATTTACACTCGCATCACTGCCGCCTTGGGTACTACGTCAGTTGGTAGTGCTAGCTTATACGTTGACTGCGGATGTAAGTTAAAGTGGTACAGTACTTTTGTGATTGAGAAAATCAAAGTTGTGAGGAATTTTCTTTCCCTCGTAATTCCTCCAACATTCTCCACAATTCCATTTTCATTATCATCTCGAAAAAATAGGGCACCACTAATGTTTACGTGACGCCCAATCGATTGTCCGCCATGCTGGGTGTTTCTCGGGGTTTGTCCATATATTGGTAGATGGCAGTGGTATGGATTCTCAATGACTCGTAGATTTGCATAAGGGACACCGTAGCCCTCCAGGTTCTTTCTTTCGTATGTAGACGTGACGACTCATATATTTCTGAGGCAGGGCAGACCATCATCAGAGGTATGTTATGTGGATTTGATGAGTGGAGAGTAATACGTGTTATGGCGGATGGTGGAGCAACATAATCGGTACACAACTCATGCTATTAAAAACGTCTACTTGGGCTGAAGTGTTTAGGGTTACCCCATGTTCTGCACAATAAGTACCTCTAACTCTGTTTCACATCACAGTTACGTTGCGTAAATATAGTATTACCTACTTGAGTTCTGTTCATTACATTTGTGTAATTTGGATAACATATTGTAATGTCTTTAAAACATAATATATAAATACAAGTACCAAGAGCATTGGGTGTCTCATATGAAATTTCAATATGTTAGTAAGATTAAAAGCGTTTTATACCAACAGATATGTTATCTGTCTATCCATTAGTTCCCCTTCGGGGGTTGGAATGGTGTGCATGTCCTAAGGTCTCCCGCGCTACTGATCGCCCTGCGCGTCTTCTCCCAACTCCCCTATAGCCTACCTTTCCGTGTAGGCCTCACCGCCTTCCTTGTCCCCACGAGCTACCACGAGTCCAGTGGAAAGTCCACATTGCATAGCACTACCACCAGCAACGAATGACCACATATCCACGGGATCCAAGGTCGATGGCGGTCCGCAGCCGACTCTACATCAGAGCAAGCCCGAAATATAGGAAAGAAACGGAGATGATGATGAAAGAGGGCCAGTGTAATTATTATGGCGAAATGAATTCGAGGGTCAATGCCGAAAGTTACCCAGCAATTTTGCTTCAGTTGGTTGGAGGGAAAACTTTGGAAAAACCTCAACGAGATAACTTCTCTCTTCCGGCATTTGAACCCAACCCCACTCCTTTCACAGTCAGACGTGCTAACCGTTACTACACATTGGTGAACAATACTTGTATCAGGGGCGTATGTAATTTTAATAGCCATGTTTTTGTGTGCATTGTCTTAAACATATGAAAATCATGTATCAAGAACACATGGTTTTCTCAAATAGAATTTTGCTATCATGTTGTGCTTGGGGGGGGGGGGAGGGATTCACATTGAATGTGCTATATTGTTGTTGATAGGTTCTTTAAAAGTATGACTCTGAACTACGTGTTCAGCAGCACAAGGAAATTAATTTAAATATTGTTACGCATAGTGACTTAAATATGTGACGTAGCCTATACATTTTTGTATAAGAAGACTGTCGATTTTAAATTATCATATAGCTGTTTTTAGGGTTTTCAAAGCAGGAAGTTATACAGGGTAATTCACGAGCATTTACCGTCCCTTACGGAGCTTATTTCCGAAGACTTTCTGAGCAAAAAATGTCATATAAACTTTTGTCCTAATCTCAATATTTTCAGAATTACACTAATTTAAAATTGTTTGTAAAATACCATTATTCTTAAGTCTTAAAGATAAAAGAATATTACAGATAAAGAATGAACTATTCAGGAATATCATTTCTTTAATTAGCTTGTATTCTGAAGCTAAAAATGTGTTGTGAATTCCATAGTTTCTCTGTACAGATTCTTTTTTTTAACTACAAAATTACATTTTCTTACGCATTTATCCCAACATTGTTACAAATCACGCCACTCTCTTGTAAATTCTTTGAGATTGTACATAAGGTTGCATAATTAAACTGTAAAGAATCAAGTTCCTAAAGTCGTATTTCTTTAATTAGCTAGTATTCTGAAGCTAAAAATGTGTTGTGAATTCCATAGTTTCTCCGTACAGATTCTTTTTTTTTTTTAACTACAAAATTACATTTTCTTACGCATTTATCCCAACATTGTTACAAATCACGCCACTCTCTTGTAAATTCTTTGAGATTGTACATAAGGTTGCATAATTAAACTGTAAAGAATCAAGTTCCTAAAGTCGTATGATTTGTAACAATTTTTTTATAAATGCGTAAGAATGATGAAAATTTTAGTTAATAATTGAAAAATAAAATCTGTTCAAAAAAATTGACAACACATATTTAGCTTCAGAACACTAGTCGATTAAAGAAATGACACTTCTGAATAGTTCATTCTCTATTTTTAATATTTTTTTTTTACCCTTAAAACCAAAGAAATAAGGTATTTTACTAACAACTTCAAAAGTAATGTAACGTTGAAAATACAGAGATCAGGACAAATGTTTATATGACATTTTTTGCTCAGAATGTCTTCGGAAATAAATTCAGTAAGTGACAGTAAATGACAGTAAATCTTCGTGAATCACCCCGTATGTATCAAGAGAGCATGAAGTTTATAACATTGTGTTTAAATAAATAATCCGTCGCTCCACAGCCCATAGTGAGTCAAAGTCGACCAGTCGACTGCTGGCCTCACGTCCACATGCATCAGTAGAGGTGAACGATCATCCAACCAGTACTCTGATGACAGTTTGTTGAAAAGTATAACATATAAATACTTTTCATCAGAACCACATGGAATTGTGTATTGTTGCACATAGTGGGTTAAAATGCGTGTGTATCAAGAGCACATGCAATAATTTCATTGCAATATTATTGTTTCGCGTACCGTAAAGTGGGGTGACTTTGAACGCCGAGGTAACTTTGAACTGTAGCCTAATTTAGCGCCTTTCTAAATTAAATGCTGTAACCAATTGCGAAAAAAACTGTTTAAGTTGTCAATAAACTAGTTCAGTTCTTTCGCAATAAGGTACAGCATTTAATTTAGAAAGGCGCTAAATTACTGTTCTAAGTCACCTAGGCGTTCAAAGTCGCCCCACTTTACGGTACAGCCTAAGTATGATAATATAGACTTATAAATGCTTGAACAGGAGCACATGGAACTGAATTTTAATAACGTTATGTTTAGTGTCTTAAAATATTAAATACAAATATAGGCCTTTATGTCATGATCACTAGGGTTTCTAAGAAGGAATTTAATTTACTTCAAAGTACTTCCAGTTTTCGTAATGACAATGAAGTTCGGAAGGATAAAAATAAAAATAAAAAGATATTCGGTTATTTGCATCCTTGTAAGTGGTCTCAAGACTTACAAAATATCTCAGCCATAAGCTTGTTGGTCACTCTCCTCACTCTAAGGTGAGCAGTTCTACTGAAGGAACACGCCTTGACAGTGTATCGGTATTGACATCATTCACAGCTGCTGAAGCTCGAATCCGAGACAGAGATGAGTTCCTTAATTGAATCGCGATTCTTACCTATAGCTTGTCGAAGTCAGGATACCGATAGTCTAAAGAACTGAATATTTGAATTTTAAGTACTATTATGGGTGATTTGTTGAAATCTACAGGCCCTGTTTATCGCTGGTGTTGCAACCTACTTCTCTCAACGAGATGATCGTGTAACATTGCAAAATGCATGAATTCACGGTTATCAGCAGCCTGAACCGCCTTGGGACCGCTATATTTTTCCTGCTGTGTCTGTCAATCAGCCGTCTTATCATTGTTCAAACTGAAACCCGCTTTCCCAATCTCGTGCAGCTAGATAATCAATCCCGTTTGGAAGACAATGGACTCATCCACTCAACACCATAATGAACTTTACGTTTTCAACGCGTGCAAAGCAGGCCTTGGATTCGGATGGCCTTCCAAATGACATTACAATAGTCACTTAGTACGTAACTTTACCAAAAATGAGCATTAAGCAGGTGTCATGTACTCGTAGGCTACATTTATACTGAATAAATCAAAATTCGTCTAATAATTCCGCAAAAGTCATTGTGGGTCCACAAAGAGAGACACATATGCAGGGGGAATTGAAATAACACTGCATATTTTCAGAGAGAAACGATCATGTGGTATGTAACAAAAAAGTATAATGCCATATTGATGGAAAGTTCACAGATTTCTCAGAAAAAAATGTTTTTGTCCTTACAGTAGAAATTATACTAACTAGACTCCGTATTTCAGCTACCTATAAACAGGAATGAAGTTGCCTGTTTCGAAGTATATGTGTCTTCACAGCGCAAGTACATGTACGTTCGTATACAAAATACAGTTATCCTCTTCCCTCTTCCTCTAGAAAGTCAAAACATGGACGCAATTACGAGGGAGGGTAAAAAAGTAACTTTAATAATTGTTTTATTAATTGGATATGTACAATAAGATTACAAACACTTCACCACTTTTCAACATAGTAAAACAAGAACACCTGCAATGAACGTAGTGGGGACTATGTTGAAAAGTAATGAAGTGTTTGTAGTCTTATTGTACAGTAGTGGCAAAAAAACCAGACCGACCCTTGTAGCTGATTTCAGACCCTTGTTCACTCCAGAGCACGATAGACTGGTAACTAAGAGTTTCGTGGTTCGAATCCTGCCTGGAAAGGAAACATTTTTTTGTTCCTTATTCAAATTTATTCCCAATACTTTTCGATTGCTGGTAAAATTCATGTTCTGGGAATAATAAGTTAATTAATTAGTAAAATATCGCTGCAATCGAAAAGTATTGGGAATAAATTTGAATAAGGAACAAAAAAAAGTTTCCTTCCCAGGCAGAATTCGAACCACGAAAGTCTTAGTTACTACTCCATCGTGCCCTGGAGTGAACAAGGCTTTGAAATCAGCTACAAGGGCCGGTTCGGCTTTTTTTTGCCACTACTGTACATATTCAATTAATGAAACAATTATTAAGGTTACTTTTTGACTCCCTCGTATGTTATAGTGAGTAGTCTTATCGATCACTGCTCTTACTAGTTGTATTATTTAAATATCTACATCTTTGTGGCTGATTGAAGGTTCATTGCAGAAGTAAAATGCCTTAGGTAAGACGCTCAACCGTGTAATATTGCACGGCATAGTTGAGGATATTGTAACTAATATTTTCATTGTCAATATAGTCAACATTACATGTAAGTTGTGTAAAATAAACATAAAAGTGACAAAAACAATGCACTGAAAGATACTGCAATATCAAAATGCTCAGAAAGTATTTTGAACGTAATCCAAAAGAAAAAATACCATCACAATCTGAAAATTATGAAGATATTAACTCGACGTTTAGTATGGATTTGTGTAGCCTACCATGACGTTCAGTGCCAACATCCCAATTACTAATTTAAATAATCTACATTTTTGGGGATTTCTAGAAAAGTACATAGAAAATTAGTGGTTTTCAGCGATGAGCGACATATGCAATATCCTAATGAAACAAGAAAAAATATCAGACAATAGGAATATTCCGTAGTTCTACTACATCATGCACCAATAACATCATGTGGCATTGACAGAATTTCTTGCAATGCAAAATCATTTCAAGTGACATTCGCATATGTTCTTACGTAACTTACGAATGCACGTTATTATTCACTGCAAAGATCACGACGAAAATGAACATCACGGCTCAAGCAGGTGTTTACCAGTATAGCTTCAGAATGTCGGGAGTTGACTGTACTCCGCGAACATGCCGCGAGACGTGTTTGTTTATATCCTTATCCGTTGCATTACCTGTGTTCGGAGTGCTATATACCCAATGTGTCTTTAACTTCAGTCTCTAGGTAGCTGGAATACGGAGCCTAGTAGAGATGAACAAAACTAACTGCCGCTCTCGCTCGCTGTGTTCGTTGCATTTATCTTTCGAGTCTCGTCTCATCATTCTCGCTGCGCTTCGAGTCTCGCTCATCATTCTCGAAATAGCATTTGATCGACGTGGAAAAATTTCGTAACTTTGAATAACATACATCATTGAAATAAATAATATAAATATTTAAATGAGACAAAAAGACAAAACAGAACAGTATCTTAGTTATCAAAATGTTCTGGTTCTATTATATGATATTACCTATGGTTATATAAATTAAAAAAAAAAAATCTCAAATAAATTTGCATTTCTAAGAAAGATAAAACATGGCATTAATATCTTTTTACTTGAGATTGCACACTTGATCTTAAACATATGAAAAGGAAATTCCTAGCCTTTTAATAAGGACGTAATAATAAAATAAAGACTGGGGAACGGATTATTATACACTGAAAGGTAGAGATGTTTCAAATAAGCTACTTGATTGTTTATACATATGTAACAGTTGCCGAAGTAGATAAAAGTTCAGTCAGGTATAAACAACTGCTGACTTCGGGACTTCGAGAGATGATCAATATCGAGTCTCGGAAGACACACAATCAGACTTTACGTCAAGGACGCGACGTAATAAAACATCGTCGTGCTGTTTTTCGGCTTTGCGGGCGCTGTTAGTATCGTTTTCTCGATCGTTGTTCAACTCTAGAGCCTAGTTATCAGGATCTATTAGGTCAGTGGTTCCCAAACCTTTTGAAGGTGCGACCAGTCTTAACCCCATTCGAAAAATACAAATCACTGTAAAATTGAAAATAACGATGATTTCACTAAAAACCATTGGATACCACACAGAGAATGACAAAAATAGAAGTATATGGTACATCAATGACACGAAATATTAAGTAAACACCATTTGTACTTAAAACTATCACCTCCATGGCGCTGTGATAATAGTTCAATAGTACCACAAAGTGGTAAATTTCATCAAAAGAAGAGTGTTGCAAACTGGTATTTTCAGCAAAATTTGTAAAGACAAGGCTTCTTTATATGAAAATCATATTTATCACATGGAAGTAAGAGCTAGAATAACTCGTGACATGTGACACTTGGCTGTAAACCTATGAGACAGGCGGAATATAGACCAATGTGACTTTTGAATGTAGAACTATGACACGGCTGAGTGTAGACCTATGGCACGCTGAGTGTAGATCTAAAAGACTGCTGAATACAGATCTATGAGAATGCTGAATTTATATCTATGAGACGGCTGAGTGTAGACCTATGACACAGTTGAGTGTAGACATAAGAGACGGGCGGAGTGTAGACCTATGTGACAACTGCATGTAGACCTATGAGACGGCTGAGTGTATATAAGTATGACACGACTGAGTGGAGATCTATGATACGGTTTTGTGTAGATTTATTCGTATAAGACGGTTGGATATAGGCGATTGAATGTAGTCTTATGATGTGACTGAATTTAGATCTATGAGACCACTGAGTGTAGATCTATGACAGTTGAGTGTAGACATGACAGACAGGCGGAATGTAGACCTATGAGACGACTGAGTGCAGACCTATGGCACGGCTGAGTGTAGATCTAAGAGACTGCTGAATACAGATCTATGAGAATGCTGAATTTATATCTACGAGACGGCTAAGTGTAGACCTATGACACCGTTGAGTGTAGACATAAGAGACGGCGGAGTGTAGACCTATGATACGACTGCATGTAGACCTATGAGACGGCTGAGTGTATATAGCTGTATGACACGACTGAGTGCAGATCTATGATACGGTTTTGTGTAGATTTATTCGTACAAGACGGTTGGATATAGGCGATTGAATGTAGTCTTATGATGTGACTGAATTTAGATCTATGAGACAGCTGAGTGTAAAACTAGGAGGCTGCAGAGATTAGATCTCTAAGACTGTAAGTTATAGAATATACTTATGTAACTATGTGGATTACTGATGATGATCCAATAAAAATAATACAGGGAAAATTATGCATAGAAGGTCATAGCTTTGATGCGAAGGTTATGAATACTTGTCAAGAAAAAAGTAGTTTGATTAACTTTGTTAGGTAGTCTACTCAGGGGAGTACAAAATGCTAAGATGTTGTCGTACACTGAATCCTATCCATGGCCCAAAATAAGTCCACATTGTCCATGATTTTACTTAACTCCCCCTGCATTCGTTCACCCCTTTGAGAACAAACACGAGCGCTTGTGTTGGCAGTGGAGAAGTTGGAGCTGACGCACATGTACGGCAGCGGATCCGGGAGTCCCGAGGTCAAGCCCCACCAACTGCTGCTCCAGCACCAGGCACACGGGGCGCTCCTAGCGGATGAGCTGGGACCGCCGACAGACCACTACGGCAGCCTGGGGCCCGCGCCCCCCCAGTCCCCTCTACTGCCCTCCACCAGCCTGCTCAACAGGCACATCTCCAAGTGAGTACACGGCATTCAGGGGGCTGGAGTTCAGTCTCCGGCGAAACCCGCAAGGTTTGCGGTGAAGCATGTTTTCTCAAGTGCATGGGCTTCCCCAAACCTCACCCCACCAGTAATCTGTTGTCATTAATAGGCTACTTGCTTACAAATGGCTTTTAAGGAGCCCGGAGGTTCACTGCCGCCCTCACATAAGCCCGCCATCGGTCCCTATCCTGAGCAAGATTAATCCAGTCCCTACCATCATATCCCATCTCCCTCAAATCTATTTAGTATTATCATCCCATTAATAATAATAATAATAATAATAATAATAATAATAATAATAATAATAATAATAATAATATGTTCTTTCACGACAGTGAATGAAGTCAGAAGTGTAAAAGGGACACCAAATAAAGGTATTCAAAATAAATATAATAATATTAAAACTACAGTAAAGCGTCTCCTTTAGGCACAATGAAAGTGTAAACAAAGTGCAGGTAACGTGTGGGGGGAGGACGAGCCGTACGATAAACACGAGGGATGCACAAGGTTTTAGTTACAACATTTATGGCGGAGCATTAATTGAAATTATTTTTCCAAAAACATACGAAACAAAAGAACAAAAATTGCATAACGTTATCATATACACATTTTAACAAACAAGCAATTATAACGTTGAAATAATTCAAGCAGCATTTTTTACGGTCATGAATTGCATTATGTGTATGACTAATATAATATCATCGTCTTCTGTGGCCGAATTAACAATACTACAGTATTTTGGTCTGAAGTGACACTACAATTTCCTAAATATAATTACAGTACTGTAGTTTTGTTAATTCGGCCACAGAAAACGGTGATATTATGTTAGTCATACAGAGAATGAAATTCATGACTGTAAAAAAATGCTGCTTGAAAGCAACATCATATAAGTAGCAAAATTTGATTTGTTATATTGAATTACTTGAACGTTACAATTGCTTGTTTGTTAAAATGTGTAGGGCCTATATGATAATGTTATGCAATTTGTGTTTTTTTTGTTTTGTGTGTTTTTGGAAAATATAATTTCAATTAATGCTCCTCCATAAATGTTGTAACTAAAACCTTGTGCATCCCTCGTGCTTATCGTACGGCTCGTCCTCTCCCCACACGTTATCTGCACTTTGTTTACGTTTTCTCTGTGCCTAAAGGAGACGCTCTACTGTAATAGTGAAAATAAAGCGAATGCATAAGAAAAATACGAGAAATACTAGGTAAATTTTGATTAATAAATTCAGAAAAAATTAAAATAAATAAATAGGTACTGGAAAGAAGTATAAAGTAACTACTAAACTTAACGTTGAAAATAAAATAACTCAGAAATAAAGAATTGAAGCGTATGCGCAAACAAACGTCTATGTTACATTTCGTCTATATTTATAAAAATAGAAATGAGGTTGATTGTTGTCCGCGGAGCGGGGCTACGCGTTATCAGGTAACATAGATTTTTGTTCCATAAATCAAAACAAAAGACAAGTGCGCGCGCTCACTCACTCGCACATAATGGATGCATACAGAAAGAATAACATATTTTTAAGTTAATATTTTGAACATAATTATAATGTTTTAGTCTGTGAACATAATGTTGCTTTAAATTTGTACTGGCAACTATCCTTCGAAAAGATGGAAAAATTCAAATATCTTGGAGCAACAGTAACAAATATAAATGGCACTCGGGAGGAAATTAAATTCAGAATAAATATGGGAAATGCCTATTATTATTCGGTTGAGAAGCTTTTGTCATCTGGTCTGCTGTCAAAAAATGTGAAAGTTAGAATTTATAAAACAGTTATCGACACCTAGGAATGAAAACCTCGTATGTCTAATTTTCTAAATTTTACAGGAGAGCAAAAAATCGACATACAAGGTTTTCACATTTAAATAGATGGCTCGTAAGTCGGAAATTCTTTATGATTTCGACATACAAGGTTTTCACATTCAAATAGATGGCTCGTAAGTCGGATTTTCTATAATGACTAGAGATACGCGCTTTTCATTTTAAAATTAAAGCATAAAGAGATACTGGTTTTCAATTTTTCTCTTTTTTCATGAAAAAAAATTTAAAATGAAAATTTTGCAATTGTAAACCATAAGAGCATGGGCTTTCCTATAAATTTGAGTGAAAATCGCATTTTCGAAAAAGAAAAAAAGTCGACTTACGCGGTTTTCATTCTTAGGTGTCGTTATATTACCGGTTGTCTGTATGGTGTGAAACTTGAATTGTCACTTTGAGAGAAGAACAGAGATTAAGGATGTTTGAGAATAAGGTTCTTAGGAAAATATTTGGGGCTAAGAAGGATGAAGTTACAGGAGAATGGAGAAAGTTACACAACGCAGAACTGCACGCATTGTATTCTTCACCTGATATAATTAGGAACATTAAATCCAGACATTTGAGATGGGTAGGGCATGTAGCACATATGGGCGAATCCAGAAATGCATATAGAGTGTTAGTTGGGAGGCCGGAAGAAATAAGACCTTTGGGGAGCCGAGACGTAGGTGAGAGGATAATATTAAAATGGATTCGAGGGAGGTGGAATATGATGGTAGAGACTGGATTAATCTTGCACAGGACAGGAATCGACGGCGGGCTTATGTGAGGGCGGCAATGAACCTCCGGGTTCCTTAAAAGCCAGTAAGTAAGTAGGTAACATTGTTGCTGTGCTTCGCGCGAGAAGCGATGCGACATAGACTTTTGTTTCATGATTTTAAAGTGCATTTCGCTTTAGAATGTTCGGAATACTAAGGTCATCTGTTGAGATATGCTCAAACTACCTGTAAATAACGAATCTGGGACACATTATAGACCTTTGTTCTGTGAGTAACTCAGCTTTCACAAAAATGTAACATAGACGTTTGTTCGCGCATACGCTTCAATTAGAAAAGCAATCATCAACAAATTATAAATGGAAAGGTCTCATATTAGGAACCGTATCTATAAACATTACAATTTACATACATTCAAATTTGACTAAATAATATGTTCGTATATAAGGATGTTGTGCTTCATTTGATTATCACATATTATGAAAAGAACAATAATCAACCTATTGAAACTCATTTCTGTTTATATTTTATATCTTTTATTTTGAAAAGTATTTAGGTTTTATGAAATAGGTCTCATATTTGGTGCCCGTGCTTATGTGATCAGCTCCTCTTTCTTCTAATGTGAACATACACATACCAAAATTGAAGACCTCCCGGAATAAGGATGTGACCAAAAAAACTGTAATTCATGTTTCAAGAGAAAGGAAAACAATTTCAGGGGCATATTTCATTAGGCCTCTATGTAATATCATAGCCATTTGACTAAACAAGGTTATACAATAATTAATTGTTATAAATAAATGTTATAATATTACTTTTTCAAGAATTTGATGTTATATCCTTCTTCCGGTGAGGTCTTCAATTAACTCTCCATGCTAAGCAATTAATTCCGGAGTTCCCTTTCGACCACTTCAAAGTTGAAAATGTAAAATTATTTTGCTGCTTACGTTCTGACTTTATTAATTTTGATAGGAAGTCTGTAATGCAGATATGTGTTCCAAGTGCTAAGCATTACATAAGAAAACACGAATATAACGAAACTAAACAGGATACGCCAGGAACTGCTGGAGGAAGAAAATTAGGAAGTACTCTCCCGAAAATAGTGAAACAAATGTAAGGAAATATCTGGTCGCTTGTAGAGTAGGTGGTTGAAATGATAGTCGGTCAAATTTAGAAGGCAAAGATGTATATGTGTTTATCAATAAAACAAGAGATGTAAAAAATTGCAAAATAGTTAATATCCTTTTAGCGTCTCTTGATGAACCTGGTGAAAAGCTTCGATTAAAAGTAGGTAATATAAGATACACCGGGATAAGTGAAACCCCTAAATTCATTAGTGAAACTTTAAGCTACCATTAATCCTATAATTTTCAAAGAAATTTCTCGAAATTTTGTGTAACGACCCATTCAAGTATGCTGAATGAAGGATGTAATTTTAAGAACAATGGATGGAATGATCTCTTCTCAAAATCCATAAATTGTTTTAGTTGTCCATGGGTTCCACTTGCAACAGACTGGGGGTAACTGGAACCCCTTACGCATTAGGAAAGTGTAAATAAAGAAAACATTCATTCAAATGCAAATTTTTACTTTTTCAAAGCAACAGGAACTTACAAGACTGACTAGAGTAACTCTAACTATCATTCAGCCAATGTTGTACAAAATAAATGAAGTAGAAAAAGTGAATTTGCCACGTTTTTAAAAAAAACAGAAAGTGGTAAAAAGTTGACAATTTCATCACCTAGAATTATACTTTTGTCGTCTATGTTGGGCCCTCGAAAAAAGAAGGTTCATACTATTCTTCTAGAAAATTTACCTTCCAGGCAAGCACCAACTTCTGTCAAATAACCAACAAACATCTTTACGGGTTTGTCTTTTGTAAACTTGACAAGAACCTAATCACCTACTGAAGCATCTGCAACATTTTTGGTTACAACATCCATGAAGTTTGATTCTTCGTCCATCTCTGCAATTTCGTCTTGAAAATTCAAAATCATCTGCTTCTGAACGACTTTTTATCTCTTCAATGTCATCTTGATCACTGCTGTCCTCTTCCATTTCCACAATCTTCCTTTTCTTGTCTGGAAAATATCACTACTGAAACATAGGGCAGTAAAACTCGGGATCATCGAGGTAGGAAGTTAGTACTGTTTTAGCCAACTTGAAGGAATTAATTGAAGACGATGGGTGTCTTATGGAACAGCTTCAGTAAACTGCTAAAGCTATTGATGGCCTTAGAAAACAGAAAAGTTCTAGAATCTGATAACATGGAGTCAACTCAGGTGCGACTAAATTTGTCCTTACAGTTTCTACCAAAGATTTAAGGACACCCCTTCAAAGTGATGCTTCACTCCTGACTTTATGCTTATGTGAAACTCCCTGATCTTTATGCAGAGAACAAATGCCTTTGAAAAAAATAAGTTTTTACTTTAAACCCAATCGTCCTGTCTTTCAAACTGTGGATTATATAAACAATTTTCTCTCATGAACACTTATTGAAAAATTACATTTTTTGTAGGAAAAAATTACTCCCGAATGACTGTACTTAGATCAATGAATTTTGGGATAGTCTTAGACATATCTGAAATGTTTCTTGGGCAATTATCACTTTTTATTTTAAAAATTTGTGACAGCTTATTCACGCAGTTTATTCCAAATTTTTTTCTTTCTTTTATTTATAAAAAATTGCCAGTTTCTAAGATTGTCTTGAGTTTGAAATTTGCGGCAAATTGGTCAGGGACCGCCACTGCCATTTACATCATAACATTGAGAGTTGGTAAAAACTTGTCAATCAGCTTATTCCCTCCATTTTTAGTAAAAAGTTGTGGAGTTTGTTACAAGTGTGGAAAGGTAAGATTTATTCCTTGAAAAAAAGTGAAAATAGGTCAAAATTCTGTGAGTATGGACATGAAGTTACAGATTATTGTAATGTGAAGAAATGACTTCAGATAATATCTAACTATATCCCAAAATTCATTTATATAAGTACATCTATTCCGGAGTAATTGTTTTTTATCCTACAAAAATGTAATTTTTCAATAAGTTTTCATAACAGAAAAATTGTTCTAGATCTTAATCCACAGTTTGGAAGATAGAGAGATTGGCTTTTCAGTTAAAAAAAAAAAAACTTTACTTTTCACAGGCATTTGATCCTGTATAAGAATCAGGGACTTTCATATAAGTATGAGGACAGAAGTGAAACATTTATTTTGAGTGGGTGTCCTTAAACTTTTGGTAGAAATTGTAACATATGATATACTTGAAAGTAGTGGTGTTCCGTGCAAGAAATTGTATAAATCTGGAAGGAGGACATGTTGCTACAGACTTCTGGATGTAAGTACAATTTCTAGAGCCTAATAGAACCAGTTCTGCTTCACTTACCTCGAATTTACCAACTGAAATATAGTCTTCGTCATTATTATTTTTTTGGAAGAAGCGTTCTTCTAAGATTCAAATCTTAGTCAACTAGCAATGAATGCTGCTACAGTTTCTCCAACCAGTAGACCTATCTCAGTAGGAAAAAGTTTCTTAAATCTCAGCTGAATTTTGGACTCTGTAGAACCTCTTAGACGAAAGACAATTTTGATGCTCGCATGTGACTTCCATACAATCTACACTTTAACATTGAAGATGAAGATTAAAAACAGTGTACAGCAAATTGTGATTAAAAACTGTATTGCTAGTTCAACTTTTTAAGTAAATTCGGTTTTATTTTTATTTTATGCTATTTCATACCTTTCCATGAGAGTTGTGTTAAATACTACTATTGAATTAGTAGTTATATACTTTTATTTAACTTTGATAGAGTTTTTGTGTCTATTTAGTAACACTTTAAGCTCAAACTTTGAGAAAAAACATAAAGTCTTGTTTTCGTATTTAAAATATTATATTTTGTTAATTATACAGTTAAGAGGATAATAAAGCATACTTATCAAAACTTAAGAGTATAATTTTCCGGAAAGAAGCATAAAGGTGGTAGGCCTACTACATAGTAGTAACACAGTGTAGTATATACAGTCATGAAGCTCAATATGTAATAAATATGCATCCATAGATAGTTCCTAACCACTAGGATCGCTACTGTCGCCTCATTATAGACAATGCGAAATAGTGCAGTCTTTTGTTCCTATCAACCTCATCAACTCAAACTTCGTGACTGTATATTCTAGACTGTGATAATAATAAGAATTGAACTGTGAAATTGAATAAGGAAATACATAGATGTTACAAAAATGAACAAATGAATAATGAAAACAGTTAAACAAATGAATAACGCAAACCGTTAAGAAACGAGTAATGGTAACAAATAAATAAATAATACAAAAAATAATGAGCGAAAGATGAAAACAAATCATTAATAAAGAATACATACCGTTACTAAACAAATAATGAAAAACGAAAATATTAAGGAACGAATTCTGAAACAGTTAAAGAATCGAATAACAAAAATTAATAAAAGGAAAATGAACTAAAATAATGTATATTCAGTAACAAAAATGCATGAATAGAGTATAATATTGATAAAAAAAAACTTTTTTTCCCCGCATTTCTCTTGAGGCTATAATTACTTTACATAGCTGGTCTGCTGTAGGCCTATTCCACATTTTCTGACCGGTATCCTAAGAGTTTTCTTACTCAGAGTATGATATTGATAGTACATGGCACCTACTCATAAATTGTGCAATACCTCCGATTCGCTAAGATTAAACCTCATGTAAATACATAATACTGCCGCTACATTGTCGACACGAAAAATTTTTACGAGCACTACATATGAATCCTATAGATTCAAAACCCTCTAAAGACCACTTTGATCATAATTGAGTTATGTCCACATATTGCTTGATAAGAATGAATTCTAATGATTTATATAATCTGAATTCAAAAAGCCACTGCATTTAAAGCAAAAGGTTTGTTAAAAGTCACTGTAAGGTTGAAAATTTCCTCTGTTTGCCAACAGTTTCTGTTAAAATCCTTTAATTTGTGAAAGTCGATATAGGGCATTCTGAATCTATATGTCTACAGTAAAACCTTGGATTACGAGTAACTTGGTTTGAGAGTGTTTTGCAAAACGAGAGAACAATGAGGAAACATTTTCGTTGGATAAAACGAGCGATGTCTTGCAATACGAGCAGCACGATTTGTACGTAACTTGCTTCGCTTGAGAGCAACAGCAAGAGGCAATGGAGGGAATGCCATCTGAGGAGAAAGGGGAGGAAAGAGCGGGCGAGTTCCTCGCTTCAAATGAGATTAATGAGGTGTGTAAAAAGTAGGTTAGCAAAATTTAACAACTTATTTAATAAAATATTAATTTGCGTTATCTTCTAATTTCTATTGATGTTTCATTATTAACTTATGTTCGCGAAATAATTCTCATAAATACCATTTAATGTTTTCATAGATAAATTTACAAACAACTTCAAACTACTCACAAATTTATCTGTAAAATCAAAACCTCTCGTTGTATTATCTATGACAGTTAAAATTAATCAGTTATTAAACGGCGATCTATTGAGAACGCATTTACCTAGTGTTGATGGGACTGATAATAGAGAGCTGATATTTTCACGAGTTCGAGGATTCGCGTGGGATTACCTGACATTCTTCTTACACTTGGGGGAAACGTCGGAAAATGTCCAACCTGTTAGTCAGTCCAAGGAGAATTCGAACACACGCCCGAATTCAGACTATAAGTTCCGATTACTAACCTCTAGACCAGCGTTTCTCAAGCTATGGTCCGCGGACCACCTGTGGTCCTCGAGGTCTGCCCTTGTGGTCCTTCAAAAAAGACAGAAGAAAAAATAAAATTCGAACGGATTGTGTATCACACTATAGCTTAAAATCTCAGAGTTTGGAAATGACACATGGCAATCGAATTTCACTTTTTCTCCCAGTACTGACATTTTATGAAATTTATTACCCTACCCGTCTATCGACTTTCCACTCTACTCTCAGCAACAAAAGAGGGATTTAAAGCACTATATACGTGGTGTTTTTCAACATCTTTTCCCTGCACATCTGGCGCCGCGCCTGTAATCCAGCCAGGGACCACCCGAATTCATAACAGAGGACCAAAGTACCGAAACTTAATTCAATTTTAAAATATAAATATACTGGTATTAAAATATGCTACGAAAATTATAAATTTGCTTTCGAAGGGAACAAGAGTAAGGTGGTCCACAGAACTGTTCTGGCTTTAAAAAATGGTCCTCACTTCAAAAAAGTTCGAGAAACGCTGCTCTAGACCACTCTGGTGGTCTGTTAGTGGCTAAAAGCTATGCAATCTATTCTCGTCTGGGCTAATATCTTTATATTTATATCCTCCCCACAAATGTATCCCTCGAAATAACTGCACGTACAGTAAATTCTCTACAGATATGAATTCGTCTTAATGAGTTTTATGAATATAGCAGAGAATTTGCCAACTCCCTGAGTAGATTTAAAATTTCCAAACTCTGAAGCTTATCGAAATATTTGAGGAGGTCATTCTGTGGCACATACAGTATAATAAAAAATGTTCTACAAGCCCAAAATCCATAGAACACAAGGAAATGTGGCGATGGTTTTAGTAGAAGTTCGGAAAACTGGTTAAAATTTGCAAAACGAAGCATACATTGCTGATAATAAGCCGGCATTTTCTAAACATTTGGGCTTCATAATCAGCAAATTATAAAACTTCTCAGATTTCTGGCATGGGATTATATAAAGAAAGAGCTCTTCGTCTCACTCTTAATATTGAAGAACTGAAGTGGTCAGTAACGCAGGAATTTCAAAAAATTTCCTTTTTAATGCTGTACACAGCTTGAGTGAGAGACTATTAATAATTGAAGGACAAAATGACGATTATACTTACTATATGATTTTTTATTAATTACGTTTCACATAAATGAAACTTTATACAGGGTGTCCATGAAGTCTGGAATCATAGGAGAATGGCTCTCCTAAAGTCATGGCATGGTGTGGTTTATAGGACGATAAGATTGTTGGTCCATTCTTCTTTGACTCGACAGTCACTGGAGAACATTATCTCAGGATGTTGGGCGATGAAATGGTACCAGAACTTCATGGTATCGGCTATCCAGAGTGATTAATGCAAGCTGGGGCCTCACCTCATTATGCAGGTTTCGTTCGGCACTGGCTGGATGAAATGTTTCCCGGACACTGGATTGGGAGAAGGAGCCCTGTGGAATGGACACCAAGATCACCAGACCTAAACCCTATGGATTTTGCCATTTGGGGATTGTGAAAGCTGAGGTGTATGCAGAAAAAATTCGGGATGTGGAACATTTC